>NW_027397075.1:44793143-44809730 GCF_003265705.2 Callorhinus ursinus
TGGGGTTTGATCTCAGGATGCTAAAATCATGACCTGAGCCAAAATCAAGAGTCAGATGCTTAACTGACTGAGCCACCCAGGGGTCCCTAAAATTTTTTTCTTAATCACTAACTTTAAGCAATTTTATTATACTATGTTGGTGTACTCTTTTTCTTCTTCTAATTCTTCTTCTTCTTGTGCCTAGAGTTTGCTTGGCTTTTTGGATCTGTGGATTTCTAGTTTGCATCAAATATGGAAATTTTTTAGCCATTATTTCTTCAAATATGTTTTTTTTCCCACCTCTTCCATTGAGGGACTCCCCAAACAAGTATATTTGGCTGCCTAAAGTTGTGCTCTTTGATGCTCATTTTTTTCAGTCCTATTTTCTCCCAACTTTTTTTTTTTAAATTATGTTATGTTAATCACCATACATTACATCTCTCAACTTTGGATAATTGCTGTTTCCACACCTGTAGATTTACTACTTTTTTTCTCTTACAAGGCTTACTCTGCAGTTGGTCTAATTTGGTGTATTTTTTTTTGCCACGAGGTGTGTTTTATTTTCAATAAACATACAAATAATTTGCTATAATATCCCAGGGCAAACCGGAGAATTTGGCAGTCCGATTGGGGGAGGTCCCCTCAGAGACCGCAGGCCAGTGGCGTCGGCATAGAGTGCCGGGGTTCACAGTGCAGCTTGTCGTTCTGTCCATCTTGCAGGTGGCTCTTCTTCCTCCACATCCCAACTGGGGTGTCTCCAAGATGACGGGGGTGGGGAATCCTCTAGGTTCTTAGGAAATTTCACTCCGCTTCTCCTGCTCAGTGGTCTCTTTGGTCGGCAGAGTGTTCTTCTCCTGCATCTCTGTTTTCTTCAGCTTGACCTTATTGAAGCGGGTGATTTCCCCCATGTCCGGCTTGTCTGCCATTTTCTTAAAGCGATCTGTGTAGTTCCGCTCTGAGCCCAGCGCCTGGTGCTCCCACTCGCGTTGCTGCAGCAAGAGACCTGGTGTATTTTTCATATCAGATATTTTTGTTTTCATCCTTAGAAGTTTGTTTGGACCTTTTATATCTTCCATATTTTTGCTTAACTGGTTGAGTCTGTCTTCTAGCTTCTTGAACATACAGAATATAGATAGCATTACGTTTTTAATATCCTTGTATCTCAGTTCTATTATTTGTGTTGTTCCAGGCTAAATTTCAATTGATTGGCTTTTCTTCTTATTGATTTTTTTCAAGAGTTATAACTACACATCTATTAAAATGGCAAAAATTTTGGGGTGTCCCCACCGAGACTCTCGGTTTCGGCTCAGGCTTGTGAGATCGAACCCTGCATCCAGCTCCATGCTCAGCACGTAGTCTGCTTTTGACTCTCTCTGTCCCTCTCCCTCTGCCCCTTCCCCCTGCTCTCTCTCTCAAATAAATAAATAAATCTTTAAAAAATGGCAAAAATTTTAAAATATTGATCATTGCAAGGTTTGGTGAGGATATGGAGCAACTAGAACTGTTACATAATACTTGTGGTAATATAAAATAGTGTATCCACTATGTAAATTGTTTTTCAGCTTTTTAAAAAATTAAACATACATCTACTGCATAACCCTGATATCCTATGCTAGTTATTTACCCCAAAGGATAAAAGCTTATGTCTACATTGACTTGTACAGAAATGCTATAACAGCTTTATTTGTGTATGAGGCAAAAACTGGAAACAACTCAAGTATCTATTACCAAGTTAAAGGATAAACAAAATATAGTCACACAATGGAATACTACTACAATGGAATACTATAATAATACTGTAATGGATTACTAGAAATAAGAATGAATGTTACATGTAACAACACAGATAAGTCTCAGAATGATTATGCCTAGTGTAAGAAGTCAGACAAATAAAAGTACATACCGAGTAAATAATGAGTCAATCTATATAAAATTGTAGAAAATAAAAACTGATCTAAATAGAAGAAAAACTTCAGTGGTTTGCATGGGGATGGGGCAGGGAAGGAAGTTGCAAGTGGAAGGGATTATAAACTTTTGCAGGTGGTGGCTATATTAATTATCTTGATTATGATGATAGTTTCACATGTGTCTCTCTGTGTGTATGTATGTTGAAATATATCAAGTTGTACAATTCAAATATGTGGAGTTTATTAAATCATATCTCAAAGCTCCTTAAAATGTACCAAAAAAGCAAAAACAACAAAAAATTACAACAGATTTCTCTCCCTCATTCATTTCTGCCCAAATGTCTCCATCCAATGATGATCATTCTCAATCCTTCCTCACCAGTGATCTTCCAGTGGTATGAGAGACTTGACAAGGTTGATGTTATAACTTTATACATTACAATCAGAACTTTGTTCTCTGTCATATCTGCCCTGTGACTGCCAGGGATGATGAACTCTTTTAAAGCCATCACATAGGCCTTCTGGTTCTACTCATATATTCTTGATTGTGTGTTAATAGTTTTTAATATCTCCTTTCTCTGCTAAACACACTCAACGGAGCCTTAAGTGGAAGATAGGTGTCCCCATAGTCAGTCGCCATAGAAAGCACATGCCACAGCCATTAGTTTTTCTTACACTCTTTCATCTATTTGCATTTAATCTCATGTTACATTAGTAAAAATTTGAATAATAGGGAAGCTTATCTGGAAATCAAGACTCTAGGGTAAGTTACTGTAATAATTGTTTAATGCAGCTGTGTTCCGAGGTGTCCACTTGATTTGTGACATTTTCACATATCTGGGGGGGCTAAATTGCTAAAATCAGAGTTCTATTTTTAAAGAATTTAATAAAAAACAAAAAGTGAAAAGTTGACCTAATTGCAAGATCTTTTTCCTTACTTACCCTGAAGTAGTTGATTGCAGCAAAGGGATCAAATAATTTTAGAATTAGCATTTAGAAATTATCTGGAAAATTTGAAGAGCTTGGTCCTATGAAAATAAGTTAAATGCCAGCACAGAAGGTAAATGAAACAAAACATTTAGGTAAATAAATGTAATTATATCTTAAGAGTCATTCCCAGCTCACTTCCAAGGAAGAATGATTCTAGACAATATGGATCACAAGATGAATCAGGCAATGTCTTAGATGTTACTTCCATAGACAAAATGGGTCGGTCTCCTTTTAAGGACTGTTACAATAAGGTCACCTGGAGGTGAATGTCAGGAGGAAGCTTATTGCTTTCCAGAGTAATGAAAATAGCAACTCAAATTCCAGATGTTTCTGGAAAGCCGGATAATGATCACAGATTTTGTGCTTCCAAAAGTGTTGTTCAGCCTCTGGTTTTGTGCTTTGCTTGTAAAAAGACACCCATGTGTTCAAACATACAACTTTAGCAATTGGCCCCAGATCAAAAGGAAATGTTTTCATTAGCATGTGTTCTCATTGAAGGCAAATTTTTGGCCATCACCTTCATGCTATGAGAATTCTCAAGGTGCCTAGAATTTCATCAGGAATATAATGGGTTTTCAATAAATAATTATAGTTGATAAGGATGGCAGGCTGAACAGAAAGATTGCTCTTGGATTTGCACTTGAGGACTCCAGGATAATTTAAGCAGCTGTGCTGATTCCTTGTGTCTTCTGTATTATGTGCTCCTGGTGCTCTGGTTGTTGTGAGGATCACTCATCTCCATGCTTGCAAAGGAACTTCAGTCCCTTCTAAGTCCTTAGCACCAATTTAGTTCACAATTATGTCTCTAATCCCATGAAAGCCTAATTATGCTCACTGATCCCTCTATCTACTTCCTTCCTATCAAATCTTATTTAATTCATATACTTCTACAGTTCCTACTGCCTATTGCTCATCCTCGTAGTCAAGCATTTCCATTTTCTTGCCCACTTAGCATTTTCAGTTTGATCTTATACTTCACGTTATAAATCTTCTAATCCACTAGATGGGCCATAGAGGAGGCAGATTACAATCTTGGCCTTTTATAACCTGCTATAGCTTTTATTATCCATTTGATTTCAGTTTAGCAACATGTTCATTGAATTCCTTGGTCACTTCTTGACTTCTCTTAGATTTGGGTCTGTGACTCTTCACTCCTCCTCCATCTACTATCTTTATCTTGACATTTCTCAGACTACCATTTACTGGCCATGTACCTTGGGAAAGCCACTGCAACCTCTATAGTCTCATCATTAAAATGGGGACAATACCATCTATTTCAGAGTTGTTTTGAGGATTAAATGAGTCAATATATGTAAAAATCATAGGAAGTTGCTTGTTACAGAGTGCTGTATAAATATTAACTATATGTAAAAATATTTAAAACTTATAAATTAACATATGCATACGTATACTATATATACTAGTACACACATGTGTGTATGTATGTGTGTATCTGTCTCTCCATCTCTTATTTGGCTACCTTCTTGAATATGTGGTTTTTTCCCATTCTTTTTCCTCTTTGCATTTTAGTTTGGGAAGTTTCTCCTAACATATCTTCAAGCTCACTGATTCTTTTCTTGGACATAAATAGTCTAGAGATGAGCCCATTAAAGGCATTTTTTCATTTTAGTTACAGTGTTTTCAATTTCCAACATTTCCTTTTGATTCTTTCTTAGAGTTTCCATCTCTCTACTTACATTATCTATCTGGTCTTGCATGTTGTCTACTTTTTCCATTAAATCCTTTGACATATCAATTATAGTCATCCTAAATTCCCTTCCTCTCTGATAACACCGAAATTTTTGTCACATCTGAGTCTGGATCTGATGCTTCCTTTGTTTCTTCAGATTGTGTTTTTATTTGCCATTTGGCTGTTTTGCAGTTTTTTACTGGAAGCGGGACATGATTTACCAGAGAATAGAAATTAAGGTTAATAATTCTTTAATGTGAGCTTTGATGTTGATCTAGCTGGGAATTGGGCTGTTTAATTTTGCTGTAGCTATAGATGTCCAAGTCTTGACGTTGCTCTGGTGTCCTAGTTTTTTTTATCTCTCCTGTTGTCTTTGGGCTTCTCTAATAACTCCTCCTTGAAAGGAAGTGATGTCTTGCTGCTCTTTTAGCCGTAAGTCCAGTGTTATCATACCGGAGCCCCATTGCTGTGGTGTAAAATATTGGAGAGGGAGGAAAGTATTCTGGTTTTTAATCTTGTGATTCAATCTTAGTCTTTTGGTGGGCCCGTGTCCCTGCGCTGTGACCTTCAGAAGCTTTTCTTGGCTCTCCCTCTACCTTAGAAGAGACAGGAAGGCCAGTGGGGGGCTGGAATTGAGTGATTGCACTTCCCTCAGGTGGGATAACGTTCCGGTAGAGTCTTTTCCCCTGCATCATAGGCCTTGGTTATGGATAACGCTGTGGGGTTTTTTCAAATATGAAGTTACTTTTCCCCTCCTCCTGCCAGAAGCACAGGGAAGTTTTTTTGGCTTTTCAGTATGAGACCCTGGTGGGATTCTTGAATATAAAACCTACGAAAATGGGGGGGGGGCTCTAAGACTGTGGTCCCCAAGAGTCTCTCATTCTCATACTAGCTTCTCATTCTCAGCCTCTAATAATTTGGCAAAATTACCATTAAGGTGTTTCTTCCAGTTTATGGCTCCTGCAACTTTTGTTCTAGGTAAGCAGATCTTAGTGATGATGCTCTGTATCCTCTTGTCTCTCCAGATTTCAGGGTGGCAGTTTGCCCTGTGACCTCCATTCTCTGATGGGTCCATTGATTTTCAGTTTGTTAACTGTTTTCTAATTGTAAGGATGGGAGTAACAACTTTCTAGCTTTTTATGTGTCAGAGGTTGATAAATGAGAATACTATGTCAACAGAGCTTTGAAGGCTCACTCCCTCCCCTTGACCTCAGCTTTGTGTTTCAGTACTTTGTGATCCCTCTTCAACGGGATTATCATAGTTGGTTCAACGTAGGTCTGCTTGTGTTTTTTTCATGGTAAATATTTACTGAATGTCTACTGCATGCCAGATACTGTTCTAGATTATGGAGACAGTGTGAACACACAGGTGAGATCATCTACCTTTCTCGTTAGCCATAATTAATTCCTACATAATTCTGTTCTTACTGGCTCCTTCAGGTTAAGATCATGCCACACTGTCACTGGAATATATCATTTGTTCCTACCATCTTCCTCCACCATGGGATTTCCTTTCTTGTATTCTCCACATCCTACCGAGACTTTATGGCTCAATTCAAAACCTACATTCTCCAAAGAGATGTAACTTTTCTATTCATAGTGACGTTTTTCTGCTTTGAATTCATACTGTTTTGCATTTATTTACACCATATCAGTGAAGGTGAGAAAAAAGGGTGTCTATTGAGGACTTAATAACATAAATCTTTGATTGGGAGTTAACTTTTTAAAATATATATATTTTGGTGTTCACATAATTTTTATTTATTTTTTTTCTTCTTTAAATTTTTTTATTGTTAGGTTAATCACCATACATTACATCATTAGTTTTTGATGTAGTGTTCCATGATTCACTGTTTGTGCATAACACCCAGTGCTCCATGCAGAACGTGCCCTCTTTAATACCCATCACCAGGCTAACCCATCCCTCCACCCCCTCCCCTCTAGAACCCTCAGTTTGTTTTTCAGAGTCCATCATCTCTCATGGTTCGTCTCCCCCTCTGATTTCCCCCCTTCATTCTTCCCCTCCTGCTATCTTCTTCTTCTTCTTTTTCTTAACATATATTGCATTATTTGTTTCAGAGGTACAGATCTGTGATTCAATAGTCTTGCACAATTCACAGCACTCACCATAGCACCTACCTTCCCCAATGTCTGTCACCCAGCCACCCCCTCCCTCCCACCCCACCCCCACTCCAGCAACCCTCAGTTTGTTTCCTGAGATTAAGAATTCCTCATATCAGTGAGGTCATATGATACATGTCTTTCTCTGATTGACTTATTTCGCTCAGCATAACACCCTCCAGTTCCATCCACATCGTTGCAAATGGCAAGATCTCATTCCTTTTGATGGCTGCATAATATTCCATTGTATGCATATACCACATCTTCTTTATCCATTCATCTGTCGATAGACATCTTGGCTCTTTCCACAGTTTGGCTATTGTGGACATTGCTGCTATAAACATCAGGGTGCACGTACCCCTTTGGATCCCTACATTTGCATAATTTTTATTTTTTTAAAGATTTATTTATTTATTTTAGAGATAGAGAGAAAGAGAATGAGTGCAAGTGGGGAGAGGGGCAGAGGGAGAGAGAGAGAGAATCCCAAACAGAATCCCTGCTGAGCATGGAGCCCAACTCAGGGCTCGATCCCACAACCCTGAGATCATGACCTGACCCAAAACCAAGAGTCAGATGCTCAACTGACTGAGCCACCCAGGTGCCCCTGATATTCACATAATTTTTAAACAATTAGGAAGCAAAAACCTGGTCGTCTTGTCCTTGTTCATTTATCAGTTGAGGTCGTTCATTAGTGCAGAGGAAACAATGGAGTGCCAGTGAAGAATTTAGTCACATCCATTACTACAACCTGTAAAGATCAAAGGCAAGAGCAAAGGCTTGGTCTAGTAGGTCCTATGCTGCATGCCGATGGTCATAAATTTCTCAGGCACACTTGATTTCTCCACAAGCATGAGCCTTTCATTTTTCTTTGAGAGCATGTAATTTTTCAGAGATTGAGATCTATACTTATTAAATCTTTTCAAACATTTCCCAGTCCTTTGCCATATATAATAAGCACTTGATGGTGAAGCTATCAAAGGATATCTGTAAGTATGGATTGTGTTGCAATCAGTCACTTCATTTGTAAGACAATTTATGCATCTGCACTAAACCAACTCTTTCTTGTTAAAAATAACTGCATGTTTCACAGGCATTTCTATAAATACATCCGATTTTATACTGTTTCCTGTAAATAACCAATGTGGTTTCTGCACTATCGACCATGGAGACACATATGTGTCCTGTACCATTGGCTTGAATTTGCCAAGAAATATTTTTAATGAATGTGTGGAATGCCCTTTTTCCAGAGTCAAACATCTGGTTTTGGCACCAGTTTTGAGGCCAGCCTCATGCTCAGCACAAAAATGGAATGTACTGCTTGGGTAGAAGTTGCTCACGCAACCCACATTTCCAAATGCCAAGGCTATTGCAAAATTCATGTAAGTTGATTTTAGGTGTGACATGGAATCAAGAACAATACTTCTTGCTTGCCCTAGATTTTGCTAGTGTTTTCATCCTCTATTCATTGTATTACAAGTTTCTGTGTTACAAGGGAAGACCTGATTTACCAGCACAATGAAATAAGAGGTAACCAGCAATTTCCACACCAACAATCAGGAGAACAACCGCAGATTTCAAAAATTGTAGCAGCGATAAAGTTTTTGTTATTATTAACCTATGTTCAGATATGAAAATGGAAAAGACAAACATTTGGGGTTTAGGCTTAACTGTACTATATAATAGACAAGTGTTCAGTTAAATCCTAACATTATAAACCCTTTGGCTTTACTGTATTATAGTGCTGAACTGTGAGTCTCTGGAGGAGACTCTAATATTTCCCAAAGCTCCTGTCATACCCATCAGTGTCATCTTTTTTTTTTTTAACAAATATTTATTGAGGATCATGTGTCAGTCAGTATGGTAAATGCCAAGGATAGAGCCATGAACAGAATAAAGCCCTACAAAAATTGAGCAGGAGCAGGTAGAGACAATAAAAAATAAATGAACAGATAAATATGTAATAAATAAGTAATATGAATTGAAATACAATGAGAAGATAGTGACAGATGGGGTGACACCTGAGCACACACCTGAGTCAAGTAAGGGAGTGAACCAGTTGTGTAAATGATCTGGGAGAAGTGTGGTCTGGCTGGAGAAAGGGAGAGTACAGAGCAAATGCTCTGAGGCAGAAGCTTGTCCCACCTGCTCCACCAGCCTGCTCCACCAGGAGAGCAGTGGAGCTGAAGCCGAGTGGGCAGGTGCAAAGGTGGTAGTAAGTGGTGGTGAGACCCTTGTAGATCAAAGTAAGGACTTGGATTGTTCCTATGTCTGATGGGATGATATCGGGGGCTACATCCCCAGAGCCTAGCAGAGTCAGCCTCATGGTAAATGTTTTTTGAAAGATAATAATCAGAAAAAGATGGAAACACAATTACACCTTGTATTTGATTCAGCAATCTATAAAGACTTCAGCAGGACAAAGTGAATAGGATTGTACTATTTCATTTTTGCCCTGCATCTTCTACGTCTGTTTTTGAATACGTTTTTGATTTTCCCTACTTTCACTAATGTTCACTGTCTGAAGAGTCACATTAAATTCTTTCATCAGCTACAACAGTGGGACAAGATTTCGTCTGCCTCACTCTGGCTGACTTGCTATGGAAGGGCGTGGACTGTGTTGCCATGTGTGCCTTGATGCTGGCTTGTGGTTTGAGCTCGTTATTCCTTGTCATTCTCTAGGACACAGCAGAAGCTTTCTGGAGTCAAAGAGGGAACAGGTTGTGTGATTTCCTCTTGCCCAAACCAGAGTCTTTGCCTGTTTCATTCATGTAATAAAAAGTGTTTTTCAAGTTTTCATTCCATCCTGGGTCTCTAAAACAGAGCAGGCAGCCAGAATATACCCTGACGTTCCTACCCAACCTGGAGGGAAAAAACATTGGCTTAGAATTTAGACAGACATGGCTGTAATTCTGAGTCTTGGCTCTAGTGTGTGGGGAGACAGTAAGTGTGGGGCTCTGCAGTTGCATATTGCCACTTACCACTTATGTGATGTTGGGAAATTTGCTTACACTTTCTGTACTTCAGCTTCCCCACTAGTAGAACATGGAAGATAAAAGTCTTTTCTTTAAAGAGTTGATGTAGTGATTAATGAGTTAACGCCTGTACTTCTAGTAAGCACAAAATAATAGTTATGGCTATAATTATATTCACTGTGTGCCTGTAGAAATTGCTTAATGTCTATGGCCCTCATCTGAAAATTAGGGATTATTGATTCCTACCTTACAGTATTAATAACAGAAACAAATGAGATATGTGAAACACCTAGCGTAGTACCTGATACATACTGGTGATGGTACTACTGAAATAGTTATTATTTGATGTGGTTTTTAAGAGACTAATATTCAGGACCAAGGTTCTTGTGGCTCCTTCATATACAACAGGAAAGCTTTTCTGATTTCTGATTCATGCTTTTGAATATGACTACTGAATTCTACAACCCACACCATACTCCTCAATTGTCCCCCTTCAGTAACATTGAAATGGCAAACCCCAAAACAGTTAAGATGTATTTGTTTGCACTTAAAGACATCATATTCGATAAATAAGAACAGAAGGTATTACCTCCCAGAGTTGGTCATTCATAGGGATGGAGGGGTTCAGCATTATCGGATTCTCTAGCTCAAGGAGGTTGTCAGGGATGCAGGATCCTTTTGCCCTCCACTTGGGTATTTGCTAGATTTGCCCTCAGATCGGCTATCCCATGGTTGGAAGAGGTGTCACTTCTAAGGCCCAACGCTGGCCAGAAGCAAAAAGGGAGCTGGGAATATATCTCAGAAGTCTCCGCAGACTTCCTTTTACATTTCATTGGCTGGAACAGGGTCATATACCCCCTTACAAACTCAAAAATAGTAAGAAAAAAGGGTCCACCCACCTTGACTAATTTGTACCAACCAGGATTTACCTCTGGAGTTGGGATAGGGTCATTTTTAACTTAGTCCTAGAGGGAAGTGGTGGACCCCAGAACACAATCAGGGCTGTGCCCTGAAGGAAGAAAGGAGAATAGGAGAATAGGATGCAGGGTTAACATAGTTGTCTGCTATAAATCATCAACAAACCTTGTAAAATGTTTGCATCCTGTACCTTGTTGTCTGCTATACCTTCCTGTCTTTCTTGAGGATTAGTCTTTTTCTATCCCCTGATTTGTCTCATCTTCCCTCTTCCATGAGAGTAGGCCTTCCACTGTCCTTTCTCTCTAATAATTTCATTCACTTTTCTGATTTCAAATCTATATATCTAGCCCCAACCACACACCTAAGTTCCAGTTCTGCATTCTAAACCACTAGTCAAATATCTTCACTGAGCTGTATCTAGATATCACCAGCGTCCCAAGGTGAACTCTTTTTCATCAAAGCCAAACTTTCTGATTCCTTATTTTGTTGTTGTTGTGATATCATCTTCTCATTCACCACGTCTTGAAACATTGCTAATCTTGGCATGTACCTTTATCTTCACTCTTCAAGCAAGATCCTGCTGAATCCTAGATATTCTTACTTTTCCACCTCTCCCCTATCCATTTCCTCCTCCATTTCCAAAGCCGTTACCCTTCTTCAGACCCTTACTTCTCACATAGTCTACTAGTCCAGCTTCCAATTGCTTTCCTTTCCATTTGGTCCTTCATAGCACTGTCATATTAAATCTCCTAAAGTATATATATTTTTTTCTTTAAATTTTTTTATTGTTATATTAATCACCATATATTACATCATTAGTTTTTGATGTAGTGTTCCATGATTCATTGTTTGTGCATAACACCCAGTGCTCCATGCAGAACGTGCCCTCTTTAATACCCATCACCAGGCTAACCCATCCCTCCACCCCCCTCCCCTCTAGAACCCTCAGTTTGTTTTTCAGAGTCCATCATCTCTCATGGTTCGTCTCCCCCTCTGATTTCCCCCCCTTCATTCTTCCCCTCCTGCTAGCTTCTTTTTTTTTTCTTAACATATATTGCATTATTTGTTTCAGAGGTACAGATCTGTGATTCAACAGTCTTGCACAATTCACAGCGCTCACCATAGCACATACCCTTCCCAATGTCTATCACCCAGCCACCCCATCCCTCCCACCCCACCCCCACTCCAGCAACCCTCAGTTTGTTTCCTGAGATTAAGAATTCCTCATATCAGTGAGGTCATATGATACATGTCTTTCTCTGATTGACTTATTTCACTCAGCATAACATCCTCCAGTTCCATCCACATCATTGCAAATGGCAAGATCTCATTCCTTCTGATGGCTGCGTTATATTCCATTTTATATATATATATATATATATATATACCACATCTTCTTTATCCATTCATCTGTCGATGGACATCTTGGCTCTTTCCACAGTTTGGCTATTGTGGACATTGCTGCTATAAACATCGGGGTGCATGTACCCCTTCAGATCCCTACATTTGTATCTTTGGGGTAAATACCCAGTAGTGCAATTGCTGGATCGAATGGTAGCTCTATTTTCAACTTTTTGAGGAAGCTCCATACTGTTTTCCAGAGTGGCTGCACCAGCTTGCATTCCCACCAACAGTGTAGGAGGGTTCCCCTTTCTCCGCATCCCTGCCAACATCTGTCATTTCCTGACTTGTTAATTTTAGCCATTCTGAGTGGTGTGAGTTGGTATCTCATTGAGGTTTTGATTTGGATTTCCCTGATGCCGAGCGATGTTGAGCACTTTTTCATGTGTCTGTTGGCCATTTGGATGTCTTCTTTGGAGAAATGTCTGTTCATGTCTTCTGCTCATTTCTTGATTGGATTATTTGTTCTTTGGGTGTTGAGTTTGGTAAGTTCTTTATAGATTTTGGATACTAACCCTTTATCTGATATATCATAGGCAAATATCTTCTCCCGTTCTGTTGGTTGTCTTTTGGTTTTGTGGACTGTTTCTTTTTCTGTGCAAAAGCTTTTTATCTTGATGAAGTCCCAGTAGTTCATTTTTGCCCTGGCTTCCCTTGCCTTTGGTGATGTCTCTAGGAAGAAGTTGCTGCAGCTGAGATCGAAGAGCTTGCTGCCTGTGTTCTCCTTTAGGATTTTGATGGACTCCTGTCTCACATTTAGGCCTTTCAACCATTTTGAGTCTATTTTTGTGTGTGGTGTAAGGAAATGGTCCAGGTTCATTCTTCTGCATGTGGCTGCTCAATTTTCCCAACACCATTTGTTGACGAGACTGTCTTTTTTCCATTGGACATTCTTTCCTGCTTTGTCAAAGGTTAGTTGACCATAGAGTTGAGGGTCCATTTCTGGGCTCTCGATTCTGTTCCATTGATCTATGTGTCTGTTTTTGTGCCAGTACCATACTGTCTTGATGACAGCTTTGTAATGGTGCTGGAAGTGTGGAATTGTGATGCCGCTAGCTTTGCTTTTCTTTTTCAGTATTCCTCTGGCTATTCGGGGTCTTTTCTGGTTCCATACAAATTTTAGGATTATTTGTTCCATTTCTTTGAAAAAAATGGATGGTATTTTGATGGGGATTGCACTGAATGTGTAGATTGCTCTAGGTAGCATTGACATCTTCACAATATTTGTTCTCCCAATCCATGAGCATGGAACGTTTTTCCATTTCTTTGTGTCTTCCTCAATTTCTTTCATGAGTATTTTATACTTTTCTGAGTACAGATCCTTAGCCTCTTTGGTTAGATTTATTCCCAGGTATCTTATGGTTTTGGATGCAACTGTAAATGGGATCAACTCCTTAATTTCTCTCTCTTCTGTCTTGTTGGTGTATAGGAATGCCACTAATATCTGTGCATTGATTTTCTATCCTGCCACTTACTGAATTCTTGTATGAGTTCTAGCAGTTTTGGGGTAGAGTCTTTTGGGTTTTCCACATAAAGTATCATATCATCTGCAAAGAGTGAGAGTTTGACTTCCTCTTTGCCGATTTGGATGCCTCTTATTTCTTTTTGTTGTCTGATTGCTGTGGCTAGGACTTCTAATACTATGTTGAATAGCAGTGGTGATAGTGGACATCCCTGCCGCGTTCCTGACCTTAGGGGGAAAGCTCTGTTTTTCCCCACTGAGAATGATATTCGCTGTGGGTTTTTCATAGATGGCTTTTGTGATATTGAGGTATGTACCCTCTATCCCTATACTCTGAAGAGTTTTGATCAAGAAAGGATGCTGTACTTTGTCAAATGCTTTTTCTGCATCTGTTGAGAAGATCATATGATTCTTGTTCTTTCTTTTGTTAATATATTTTATCACGTTGATTGATTTGTGGATGTTGAACCAATCTTGCAGCCCGGGGATAAATCCCACTTGGTTGTGCTGAATAATCCTTTTAATGTACTGTTGGATCCTATTGGCTAGTATTTTGGTGAGAATTTTTGCATCCATGTTCATCAAGGATATTGGTCTCTAATTCTCCTTTTTGATGGGGTCTTTGTCTGGTTTGGGGATCAAGGTAATGGTGGCCTCATAAAATGAGTTTGGAAATTTTCCTTCCATTTCTATTTTTTGGAACAGTTTCAGAAGAATAATTATTAATTCTTCTCTAAATGTTTGGTAGAATTCCCATGGGAAGCCATCTGGCCCCTGGGCTTTTGTTTCTTGGGAGATTTTTGATGACTGCTTCAATTTCCTTAGTGGCTATAGGTCTGTTCAGGTTTTCTATTTCTTCCTGGTTCAGTTTTGGTAGTTGATACATCGCTAGGAATGCATCCATTTCTTCCAGGTTATCTAATTTGCTGGCCTATAGTTGCTCATAATATGTTCTTATAATTGTTTGTATGTCTTTGGTGTTGGTTGTGATCTCTGCTCTTTCATTAATGATTTTGTTGATTTGGGTCATTTCTCTTTTCTTTTGGATAAGTCTGGCCAGGGGTTTATCAATCTTGTTAATTCTTTCAAAGAACTAGCTCCTAGTTTCATTGATCTGTTCTACTGTTCTTTTGGTTTCTAGTTCATTGATTTCTGCTCTGATCTCTATTATTTCTCTTCTCCTGCTGGGTTTAGGCTTTATTTGCTGTTTTTTCTCTAGCTGCTTTAGGTGTGGGGTTAGGTTGTGTATTTGAGACCTTTCTTGTTTCTTGAGAAAGGCTTGTATTGCTATATACTTTCCTCTTAGGACTGCATTTGCTCTATCCCAAAGATTTTGAACAGTTGTGTTTTCATTTTCATTGGTTTCCATGAATTTTTTTAATTCTTTAATTTCCTGGTTGATCCATTCATTCTTTAGGAGGATGCTCTTTAGCCTCCATGTATTTGAGTTCTTTCCGACTTTCCTCTTATGATTGAGTTCTAGTTTCAAAGCATTGTGGTCTGAAAATATGCAGGGAATAATCCCAATCTTTTGTTACCAGTTGAGACCTGATTTGTGACCTAGGATGTGATCTGTTCTGGAGAATGTTCCATGGGCAGTAGAGAAGAATGTGTATTCCGTTGCTTTGGGATGGAATGTTCTGAATATGTCTGTGAAGTCCATTTGGTGCAGTGTGTCATTTAAAGTCTTTATTTCCTTGTTGATCTTTTGCTTAGATGATCTGTCCATTTCAGTCAGGGAGGTGTTAAAGTCCCCCACTATTATTGTATTGTTGTCAATGTGTTTCTTCGCTTTTGTTATTAATTGGCTCATATAATTGGCTGCTCCCATGTTAGGGGCATAGATATTTACAATTGTTAGATCTTCTTGTTGGTTAGACCCTTTAAGTAGGATATAGTGTCCCTCCTCATGTCTTATTACAGTCTTTGGTTTAAAATCTAATTTGTCTGATATAAGGATTGCCACCCCAGCTTTCTTTTGGTGTCCATTAGCATGGTAAATTGTTTTCCACCCCCTCACTTTCAATGTAGGGGTGTCTTTGGGTCTAAAATGAGTCTCTTGCAGACAGCATATCGATGAATCTTGTTTTTTAATCCAATCTGGTAGCCTGTGTTTTGATTAGGGCATTTAGCCCGTTTACATTCAGGGTAACTACTGAAAGATATGATTTTAGTGCCATCGTATTGCCTGTAAGGTGACTGTTGCTATATATTGTCTGTGTTCCTTTCTGGTCTATGCTGGTTTTAGGCTCTCTCTTTGCTTAGAGGACCCCTTTCAACATTTCTTGCAGGGTTGGTTTCATGTTTGCAAATTCCTTTAGTGTTTTTTGTCCTGGAAGCTTTTTATCTCTCCTTCTATTTTCAATGACAGCCTAGCTGGATATAGTATTCTTGGCTTTAGTGCTCTGAATATATCATGCCAGTCCTTTCGGGCCTGCCAGGTCTCTGTGGATACGTCTATTGCCAACCTAATGTGTCTACCATTATAGATTACAGATCTCTTGTCCCGAAGTGCTTTCAGGATTTTCTCTTTGTCTCTGAGACTCATAATTTTTACTGTTAGATGTCGGGGTGTTGACCTGTTTTTGTTGATTTTGAGAAGGGTTCTCTGTGCCTCCTGGATTTGATGCCTGTTTCCTTCCCCACATTAGGGAAGTTCTCTGCTATAATTTGCTCCAATATACCTTCTGCCCCTCTCTCTCTCTTCTTCTTCTTCTGGGATCCCAATTATTCTAATGTTGTTTCGTCTTATCGTATCACTTATCTCTCGAGTTCTGCCCTCGTGATCCAGTAGTTGTTTATCTCTCTTTTTCTCAGCTTCTTTATTTTCCATCATTTGGTCTTCTATATCACTGATTCTCTCTTCTGCCTCATTTATCCTAGCAGTTAGTGCCCCCATTTTTGATTGCACCTCATTAATAGTCTTTTATTTCGCCTTGGTTAGATTTTAGTTCTTTTATTTCTCTAGAAAGGATTTCTCTAATAACTTCCATGCTTTTTTTCAAGCCCAGCTAGTATCTCTAAAGTCATGATTCTGAACTCTAGGTCCAACATTGTACTAATGTCTGTATTGAGTAGGTCCCTGGCAGTCGGTACTACCTCTTGTTCTTTTTGTTGAGGTGATTTTTTCCATCTTGTCATTTTGTC
>NW_027397075.1:44814730-44929792 GCF_003265705.2 Callorhinus ursinus
AAAAAAAAAAAAAAAAAGAAAAAAAGGGGAGAGAATGTGATCAGGCAGGAGACTAGAACAAAGCCTTACAGTAGAGATTTAGGGTATATTTTGATCTGTTACAAGAAACTGTATCTCAAAATTTTAAAGAGAGAACAACTTATATATATATATGCCAAAAATAAGGGTAACTACTATGAAGGGATAGAATATGACTCTAAAAATTGAAAAATAAAAATGTTTTTTAAAAAAGGGATTGATAAGATGTTGGTTGAAAAAGGGAAACAGAAAAATTAAAAAGAAAACATAGTTAAAAAAATTAACTTTGAAAGACTAAAGAATCATGGTAAAAAAGCCATGAATTCTATGTGCTGCATTCCCCTAGCACTGGAGTTCTGCCATTCTCATTGATCGGTAAACTTGGTCTTGACTGGCTGTTCTTGCTGATCTTCTGGGGGGGACCCGCCCTTGCTGGTCCAGGCTAAGTAATCTGCTCGGGTTTGCTCTTGGGAGCTTTTGTTCCCTGTGAGCTTTCTGTACAGCGTTGGAGGACGAGAGTGAAAATTGCAGCCTCCCAATCTCCGCCCCAGAGGAGCCAAGAGTTTGGGCCTGGCTCCTCAGTGAGCCCCCAGAGAAAAGCAGTCAATCACTCCCATCTCTCCAGTCTCCAGCCACACTCCATGCTCACCCAGCCTGTGACCGAGCATTTCTATCTCTGGCACCCGACCCCCTGTGGAGTCTCCAAACCCAGCAGATGCCTGTGGTGCGCTCCCGTGTCGCTCCCGGGGGAGGAAGGGGAGTCTCCCCAGCTCTGCCGCCTGTTGGGTCCCCGCTGGAGGAGCAGTGGCCCAACTGTGCCGTGGTTCACGGTTTATGGCGACCCCGAGCTGAGAGCCCGCGCCTCGGCTCCGTCTCTACAGCCAGCTTCCCCTCTGATACCCAGGAGCTCTGCCGCACTCAGGCTCCCCCAGTCTTTCTGCGACCCCGAGGGTCCTGAGAACACACTGTCCTGCGCGGGATCCACCCCCCGTTTAGCCACTGGAGCAACATCCCTCAGCGGAGCCAACTTCTAAAAGTTCTGATTTTGTGCTCCGCGGCTCTATCACTTGCCAGAAGCGGCCGACAGAGGCCCCCTCCCCCGCCATCTATCCTCCCGAATATTGCCTCGGATTCACTTCTCCGCACGTCCTCCCTTCCAGAAAGTGGTTGCTTTTCTGTTCAGAGAGTTTCTGCTATTCTTTTCTTTGATCTCCTGTTGACTTTGTAGGTGTTCAGAATGGTTTGATCCCTACCAGCTGAATTCCTGGGACCAGACGAAATCCAGGTCTCCTACTCCTCTGCCATCTTGCTCTGCTCCCCTCCTAAAGTATATTTCTGATCCTTCCCACTACTGTGCAGAAATCTTCACCGTTTCTCCATCGCTATTGTCGATACTATGGTCCAGGCCATCATCAATTCCTCTTTTGGATTACTGCAAGACTTTTTTATTTTATTTATTTATTTATTTATTTATTTATTTATTTATTTATTTATATTATTTATTTATTTAAAAATTTTTTTATTATGTTAATCACCATACATTACATCATTAGTTTTTGATGTAGTGTTCCATGATTCATTGTTTGTGCATAACACCCAGTGTTCCATGCAGAACGTGCCCTCTTTAATACCCATCACCAGGCTAACCCATCCTCCCACCCCTCTCCTCTCTAGAACCCTCAGTTTGTTTCTCAGAGTCCATTGTCTCTCTTGGTTTGTCTCCACCTCCGATTTCCCCCCCTTCATTCTTTGCCTCCTGGTATCTTCTTCTTCTTTTTCTTAACATATATTGCATTATTTGTTTCAGAGGTACAGATCTGTGATTCAACAGTCTTGCACAATTCACAACACTCACCATAGCACATACCCTCCCCAGTGTCTATCACCCAGCCACCCCATGCCTCCCCCTCCGACTCCAGCAAGAGACTTTTCATAGATTATTCCATCTCCAGTTACTCGGACTCTAGTCAAGTTGGTAACCTGTGACCAGAGTGATGGTTTCTAGAATCAGGTGTGTACTCATTATTTCCTGCTTATGGTTCTCTATTTCCTTAACCTAGTTTTAACATAGTCTTTCAAGATTTAGCCCCTATTTTTTATCTCTAATCTCACCTCTTGCTATCAGTTACAAACCCCTCCACTCCTCCAAACCTCTTAGGTTCCAGAACAAAGAGGTAACCATTAGCAGATGTTTCCTCTTATCAGACAGGGTAGCTCATGTGGGTAGGCACCGGTTTACTCTTTAGCAATTGGCATGAGGCCACTGTGCAAACAAAGCCTGATGCTTTATTTCCATGATGCCAGAAACCATGTTGGTTGAAAATGAAAAATTCAGTCAGTCATCTGGAGGTATCCCAAATATCCAGATGTTTGGCATCATGTAGACAAAAGAGCCAGATGATTTGAAGAGAAATTTTCACTTTTCCAGTTAGAATATGTTACAGTGTCTAGAAGTTATCTAAGGGGAAAACATACGCAAGTGACTTTCTTGAGGAAATGAGTTCCAGGTGGAATTTAAAACACCAAAATGCTAAGGAGGAGTGAGGACTCTGGTTATCACACTTGTAAGACTCTAAGGACAATAAAACCATCTGAATTGTTAGAAATTGTTGTTAACAATAATCTGCCTTCTTATTGGTTGATGCTCCCAGTTTTATCTGTGGCGATGGCTTCCATGTCAACAGCCTCCACAGATACTCTGGCATGCATTAGGCGTGAGTCCACATATATTGCTCTAAAATGACCTTGGGGTACAAACCAATTTAGTTACCTGTAAGGATTAGCATTACATTAGGGCTGTTGTGACTGAAGGAAACATTTCTGGATCTGTACCTCATGGCAAGACAACCTGAAGAGTTGAAGGAAGACTGACCCAGTGGCAAAATTAGTAATATTGGTTTTGAGTCACCTGAAGAAGAAAAATAAACAATGATTTAACTTATCTGTCAAATTAGTAGTAAAGCAGGAAGATGTGCTTCAACTACCCTGAGTGCTGTAGGGAAGAGGCTTAAGAATTTTAGCAAGAGCATTCATCCAGCGCAAGAATACCAGGAAGTTAAATGTGAACAACCCCAAGAAGAACCAATGAAAATAGTTCAGAATTTGTGTCTGAGTCTATTAAAGGTGACGTTTATTTAAAATTTAAGTGTTCAGTCTATTACTGAAGCCCTTTCACATACTACAGATATTTGTTAACAATTTAACTTTATCTAGGCAAATATACCCTGAGTTTTTAGATTTTATTTGTTTGTTTATTTATTTATTTATTTATTTATTTGCTTAGGAGAGAGCACACACAAGCAGGGGGAGGGACTGGGACAAGGAGACTCTGTGCTGAGCCGGGGGCCTGACATGGGGCTCACTCTCATGACCCTGAGGTCATGACCTTAGCCAAAATCAAGAGTCAGAGCTTAACCAACTGAGACATCTAGGTGCCCTAAATATACACTGTTGAGAGAGTTTGTTGTACCATTTGTGGCCTGGAGAACCCTTGGTTAAAAAATGGCTACTGTCTTAGATCCATGCTCTCCAGGCAATGTGTGCATAATCACTCAATATTTATGACAGAGATTCCATTGCAAAATTTATCACCAGTTGGTTGAAGTTCATGGAGAGAATATTTTCATCAAGCAACAAATTGATGGGACACATTTTGAGGAAGGAGACTGGTAATGCACATAATGTAAAAGATCAACAAGCACAGAGGAGCCTATATTATGGTTGAGTAGCCGTGATAACAGCAACAACAATGACAAAAACTCATCGCAAAGTAGAATCTAAGCAGAAAAGTGGCAACTCATTGCATTTTTTTTTCCTACTATGTAAATGCTTTATCCTGTTAGGTTGTGTAGGAAGGCACATCATTGTGTTGTTTAAATGAATGTAATGCTTATTTTCCTCATAGGAAAATTGGTTGAGTGAAATTATCTTGTGTGTTCCTTGCACCAATTGCATGTGTAATAACATAAGTCATATGTGTTCTGGCATTCACCTGGCTTACAGTAACAGGGGCCTGAATCCAAGGACCTTCTTCAGCTCTGCAATGCCTGATTATGGTGGAGAATTGGCAGACCTGTCTGATCTATGCATAGGAAAGGGCTAGGCCTCGTGGAAATAGAACCCTTGTTTTTAAAATCTTTACAGCCATAGGTCTTGAAGAATTTTATAAATTCTAAGAAACAATATGTGGCTCTGTTTCTATGAGGCAGTTGAGGGTCTTTTTATTATTTTAGAGGGAAGGCAAAAGTTGATGACTTCCTGTGGGTATAAGTTATTCCTTGGGAATCAGGATGTAACTCAGAACAGTGTTAATTTCCATAGATATATACATCCTGTCCACTCACGCACATGTATAGGAGTAATTAAGGTTTTGAGTGGAAAACTCTTTACCACATGGGATGCAAATATGTTGAGACCAACTATATGGAATACACACTCCAACATTTGGTTGTGATTAGCCCCAGCTAGTATACAATAAAAATATATTCAAAAGAATGAGGGTGCGTGCTGAGCAGAAGGCTGATAGTTCTTTAAAGTTCTGTTCTATTATTAAATTTCTTCTGCTTTCATATTAAACTTCACTTAAATAGTCTCATTGGTTCATTGGAATAGATTTCCATTCAAAACGAACATTTGTCAACAGATGCATTTATAAACAGCTGTGGTTTTCTTTGGGTATATACAGTGTCATTATCCAGACCATCTGGCCATTCTCCTGATGGTGTTTCTTATTTGAGCTTTCACTCTGACAAAATAATTTATTGTCTTTAATCTACTTGGTTTCTTCAGAGAGAACTTTTCCTTCTCTCACACCTCAAATGGAACAACAACAAAAAAAGTAAACTGACAAATTAAAAAGGTTACAGGAGGTGAATAGACCTTTCTAAAGGTCACTGCATGATCTAGTTTTTTTTCTCTTTTTGCTATAACGCAGCCTGATTGGAGAGAAAGGTCAACTTAAAAACAGAGCAATGCTACATTAATAGTTTTAAGAGAAACTGTTTCCAAATATAGATATTTTCTGGGATTTCTTTGCTTGATTTATTTTTTCTTTAACTTTAGAAACTTTGGCACTTCTCAAATGGTTAAGAAACAACAGCTTTATTTTTCCAGGACTCATTAGACTAGCCCTTTTCTTTTCTTTTTTTTTTCTATTTTTTTCTTTTTTTATTTTTACATTTGAGTACAGTTGAAAAATAATGTTATATTAGTTTTAGGTGTACAACACAGTGATTTGACAAGTTTATACCTTATGCTGTGCTCACCACAAATGTAGCTGCCATCTGTCAGCATACAATTATTACAATATCATTGACTATATTTATTATGCTGTGTCTTTTATTCCCATAACGTATTCATTCCTGGAAGCCTGTGTCTCCCTCTCCCCTTCACCCACTTTGCCCCGGCCCTGACCCATTTCCACTCTGGCGACCATCAGTTTGTTCTTGGTATTTATAGGTCTGCTTCCACATTTTATTTTTCTTACCAACATGTTTGGTCCGACTGATATAATGATGGAAAAAAAGGAGAATAAATATGTTTACTTTAAAAGCTCCATCCATGAACAGCATAGAAACCTAAAAGTATGTACCCTTTTCTTATTCAAATATAAGAAATAAATTTTTAAAAGATACCGGAAGGCCTAAGTAAGAGATATTTTACATTAATGTGAGCCAAATATATCATAAGCATTTTTGTAGTCAAAGAAAAAATGTAGAAAAATTATAACTCACGTCCTTAATAATTCTATTATTGATATATAAATTATTAAATTTTGATATTAAAGTCATATAAAATTTTATGCAAAATTATATTAGAAAACAAAATGTTGAATAGGAAATAAAAACTCTTTATTTTCAAGGTGAGGACTGTGTCTGTCAATGACCTAGAAAACACAGGATGGCTTGACTCTTGTAAAAAAAAAAATGCAAATGAGAACATTTATCCTCTATAATGTCAGTGAAAAATGTTTTGAATTAGAAAAAAATGGCAAAAGTTTATTTAAAAGGCTAAATTATTGAGGGGTGCCTGGGTGGCTCAGTTGGTTGAGCATCTGCCTTCTGCTCAGGTCATAATCCCAGAGTCCTGGGATTGAGCCCCACATCAGACTCTCTGCTCAGCGGGGAGCCTGCTTTTCCCTCTCCTTCTACATGCTGCTTCCCCTGCTTGTGCTCTCTCTCTCTGTCAAATAAATAAATAAAGTCTTAAAAAAAATAAAATAAAAGGCTAAATTATTGAAAAAATGGCAAAAGTTTATTTAAAAGGACAAATTATTTTTTAAATTGATGTTATGGAATAAATAGAGAAAATAGAACATATTTAAAGGTAAATGAACTTTGTGTTTATGACATATGCATTCAAATAACCAAATGCTTTGTTACCCCTAGGTTATGTAAATATATGTATTCTTAAGTTACTTGTTAAATATTTTAGGAGGCAAAGATAGTGTCATAAGAAATAAATAGGGGAGTGTTGAACTTATTGGTAGTTCTTTCAGAGCTTCCTGAGGCTAATTTAAATGCTGGAAAATTCAAGTACTTTCTTGTGAATAATATGTTGTATAAGACTTATGACAATGATTACCAATGGCTGCTAAAATCACAAAAAGAGAGACAACCAGACATTACATACATCATAATGGAGCACAACACTACCTAAAGTAGTCTTGCCTAAAAGGAAATTATACCTGACACTGATAAAACCACTCCATCTATTTAACATTTTACAGGATATGGAGGAAAGAGACACATGTAAAATGACACCCATGAGGATTCAACCAGCAAAATGTACACAATGGGAAACTATAGGACAAAATATAGTCTCTTCAACAAAAAGTTGAAAGAAAATAAAATAGTCTGAAGAAGTACCCACAGATTAAACATTACTTAGGAAATATTTCAATCAATTGTGATGTATGGACTTTGTTTGGATTTAGAAGCAAAAAAGAAACTATAATAAAGTGATAAGATAATTTGGGTATATAAGGCTATTAAGGAATTTTAATTCTATTAAATGCAATAATTGGCATTGTGGTTATATTTTTTTTAAAAAGAGTCCATACCTTTTAGAGATGTGTACTGAACTATTTAGAGAGAAAATAATATGGTGTCTAGAATATTCTTTAAAATTATTTGAGCTGGGGGCTAAGTGAATAGGGAAGAAATAAAACAAGATTGGTCAGAAACTGATAATTGTTAAAGGAAGAAAATGGGTTCAGTATATAGCATTCTGTCTCTTTTTATATATGGAAGAGAATTTTCTTCACAATAAAATATTTTATGCAAAAGAACAACCTGTCATATAAGTGAAGTACTGTTACATGCTTTTCAACAGCGTAAAAAAATATTATAATATACACTTATCCAAACAATTTCACAGTGTAATTTTAAAGACCTTATAGGGACAGAATTTGCTCCCTTCCTTAGAAAACCGGTGCATGACTTACTGGAATCACAGTACTTTGAAATAATGACAAATTCTAAAAATGTAAAAAATAAAAGTTTTGGTTGTTATTGATATAAAACAATCAAATGAAAGTTAACAAAAGGTAAAGTGTTATGGAACCAGTAGTAATTTAATTATCTTCTATTCAGACAGTAGATTTTAAATGGAAGAAAAACTTTTTCACTCACTAGGGATATAACGCTGCACATCACTGAATTATTCTCTTCAGGTAAGGCTCTCTTGTGATATAAAAGGAAATCATGAGCTAAAGAAATGACCTGTGATCTTTTCATGTCTCCAGGATGTTTCCATCTAGACTGTGATATTGTGATATAATAAATATATATGTGGTCTTGCTCCTGTTTCTGGCATAGGAGCTCCTCAAACCCTTGACATTTTCTAAGTGGTGAGAATAATCAAGTTGTCTTTTGTTATGTTAACAAGGTGGGTTTTGGGAAGCACCTCAGGATTGGGGCGGGTTGATAGGAGAAACAACCAAATGATCAGACAGTTGGAACTCTCAGTCTCACCCCAACCTCCCTCTGGGGTGGGAAGGGAGGCTGGAGGATGAGTTGTCAACAACGGTAGATGATTGAATCCAGCATACCTATGTCATGATGCCTCCATAAAAACCTGAAAGGACCAGGTTCAGAGAGCTTCTGGGTTAGCAAACTTGTGGACATTTTGGGAAGAGTTGGTGTGCTTGGAGAGGACATGGAAGCTCCTCGCCCTTTCTCCATCCTTGCCCTATGCATTTCTTTCATCTGGCTGTTCCTGAGTTATAGCCTTTTATAATCAACCAGAAATCTAGCGAGTAAACTGGTTTCCTGAGTTCTGTCAGCCACTCTAGTGAATTAACTGAACTCAGAGAGGAACCTCTGATTTATAGCCAGTCAGTCAGAGATGCAAGTGAGAACCTGGGCTTGCGATTGGCATCTGAAGGGGAGAGCAGTCTTGTGGGACTATCTCCAGGCAGAGAGTGTCAGTATTGAGTCGAACTGTAGGACACCCAGCTGGTGCTGGAGAATTTCTTGGTGGTGTGGAAAACCTCTCCCCTCTTTGGAGTTGGAGTCAGAAACATTACTCCTTAAATTTCTTTTCTAACTCCTCCTCTGTTCTATCCATGGCATCACAATTCTCTTATTACCTCAGACTTGAAACAGTGCCATAATTTTAGATCCTTTCTTTCTTTGGGTTGCAATCAGTTCACAAGTCCTAATGAATCTTATGTGTTGATGTGTCATCTGTTGCCCTCTCCCAACCTTAATTTCCAAACCTCACATCTGAGTTCTGCTTACTAGCTGAATCCTCACACTACTGACAATATAGTCTTTGCTATATTTCACCACATTGTCCTATACACCAGAACCTCCAATAGTCTGTTGTTGTTTGATGTCAAGCTTTATTTCTTTGCCTGGCCGTCCACATTCTCCTAAATTTGTCCCCCGATAATGCATAGATATTGCTTCTTTCACCCGACAGTAAAGTTTTGCCCTGTACTCCAGCTTTACTGTTAACCCTCTTCACTCCGTTCTTGAAGCCTACCTTATATAATCACGTGTCCGCTAACTGTTGGCTTTGACCACTGGGGGCACTGTCAAGGGATTTGTGGGTTGAATAAATCCTAAGGAACTTTAAAAGAAATTTGCCTTTAAGATAAAGCAGAAAAAATTGGAAACAAAGTTGTTTTCCTTATGTACTAACCAGAATCTCAGTAAATTACAGAGAATCTCAGAGTCAAAAGAGAACATAAATTGTGCATACCCCCACCCCCTTCCAATGCCAAAGTGTTCTTTAAAGGAGTCTCCTGGCTTATGTTTTCGTTTCCCAGAAAAATTCCTTGTAGCCTTTAGCAGCTTTCACTTCTAGAAAATTCTTTCTTATATCAAACTTTCTATCTCCTCAGTTACATCCATTGATTCTATTTACAGACCTTTAAAGATAAAAACCCAGTCTCCCTCCTTATGATAGCACTTCAAATGTTGTATGAATAGTATTACTTTGTCTACTCCTTCCTAAGCTGTAAATTTCCAATTTTAAAAAACTGTGTCTGAAAGAACATGTTTTTAAGCCCCACAGAGGCTATCGATTAAGTCTTCCTTCCGTTGCTCACTACCTACGAGAGCTCTCTTCTGGCAGGTGCCTGTGCTGTTAGTTGCCTACCTCTTCTGTTATATGTGGGTTTCTTAGCATCAGTGGCTGTGTACTGTGCATCCTTGTATTCCCAGTACGTTGCCCCAGTAATTCAGACTGTCATTTTTACTTATTTTTAAAACAAATAAATATGTTAATGAGTACCTGAGGGTGGGGCCTTTATGATGAGATTAGTCCCCTTATAAGAAGCTTGCTCTCTCTCTCCCCACCATGTGAGGATTCAGCAAGAGGGTGGCTTCTACTAGCCAGGAAGAGCATCCTCACTAGAAATCAGCTGTGCTGGCACCTTGATCTTGGGTTTCTAGGCTAGAACTGTGAGGAAATAAATTTCTGTTGTTTGAGCCACCAAAAGTCTGTGATATTTTGTTATGGCAGCCTGAGATGACCAAGACACAAAGTGTTTTAAATGAAATTTTGTGATGAACTAAGCTATTTTTACTCATAACACTCTCAGAATTTTTCGGCAAAGGAAAAAGATTTAGTTTGACTTTTGAAAGACTAGTTGTACTGGAACTTTGGACATTATGAAGGCATAACCTGATTCTTAAATTTTATTGTGTATTGTTGCAGATATAGCCTGTTAGGACATACCAAGATGCCTCTAAATGGCCTTTGATGCAGTGTACAAATTCATCAAGAGAGAAAATAGCAGAAAGACACACAACCCTTCTCCTTTATTCTGTAAGAAAATCACTGATATTCAGAACAGTGCCCAGAATCGTAACTAATCAAGTTGGACACGCCATTCTTGGAGTCTATAATTGGAAATGCTGCATATGTGCCCCTGAACTATGTCTGTGTCTTGATAGGACATGATAGGAAGCTAAGTTGTGTACAAGATGCTGAGGCCTTAGGAGAATACTGATTGGCCGGGAACCAAACAAAGCCATTTCCTGAGTCAGTCAGATGTTCAGATTTCCAGTAAAGGTCCCACAAACAACTAACTCAAGTGCATTGACAGTCAACTGCTAAAACAACTTCTTCTCTGTTTTCCAAAGCAGTACTGTGTACAGTCTATAAACAAACTGTCAAAGACTTTGTACATCTGGATGACACAGTTGCAAAGTTAATTTTGGTCAGAGAAAACTACACCCCTGGTTTTAGTTTGGGCGGAATTTTGATCAGAGAAAGAATCCTGTTAAGGGCATTTCAAATGTTTCTATGGAGATGTGCAACAATGCTGGGAGCTGCCCAACATAGACAGTTTTGATAGGTAAAATTAACACTTCGAGTGAAGTCTAGGAGAGTGTGGAGGCTTTATCTTACAAGGTGTTTAGCTCTGTGGACCGGCAGCCTGGGACATTCACTATCGCATCACAGGCTTGGGATTTCAAGATTCGTATTACAGAAATAACTACTTTTTACAAGTTTTCCTAAAATTGAGGTAGGCTGGTACCAAGTGGATGATGCTTGAATCCATGGAAACCACAGAGCAGTTTCTCCTGCCTTAGAGGACTGTGCTGTTTCTTACTCTTTGAAAAGAGCAACGAGCAGTGTCAAAGTAGTTAAGGGCCTCCAGCACCTTCACTTAGAGTATTTAGAGCGTTGAACCGGTCTACTTAATCCTTCTCTTATTTCTGATATTATTGAGGTCCATGTTAACCCAATGTCTCCAGGCAGTGATATCAGAGAACCAAACATCTCTCCCCATCCCAATCCCTTTTTAAGTAAAAAATACACATATTTTAATGATAGGACTCATTGGAGAATATTTGTAGGTGTAGAGAAAGAAGAAAGTGAGTAACGTTCATGATGTTGCATAAGTGAACCGGTACAAAAGTCAGATTCTTTCTACCATGCTCATAAGCTTTCTTACTTTTCCCCAGAGTAGACTCCGGTCAACGGCATAATACAGTTGCCTTCTGTTCTGTTGTTGCACTGGACTCTTAATAATTTCCATCTGCAGTTAGGACCAGCTCTGAAGCCTATTCAGCTCAGATTACCACCCGCAGAAGAATCTGAGGAGCCTTCGACACTCAGCTGTCAGGGGTCACCCTGAACACCTATCTCAGCAGCTTTCCTCACCATTCTGGCAGAGGTGGCCTTCCACTCCATGCAGATAGGCTAAAATGTTTTCATAATTTGGGCTGAAGATGTTGGCTTTTTAAACTTGAGTAAAGCCAACATAGGAAATTCAAAGTTATAAATGGATGCATATAAGAAACTTCATTTTTATAAGAGTTGAAAATGTGGTCAAAGAATTAACCACAATTACCACAAATAATGATAGATCCTGGTATTAAATGTATATAGACTCATTCAATAAAATTTTACCTGCAACTATATGAGAGCACAACAATCACCTTTTATGACAATATTTCATACTTTACAAGTGTATTAATTCATATTATCTTAACAATTTTATAAACCACATAGAACAAGAGTGGTGCCAATTTTGTAGTTATAGAATCTGAGAGAAATTAAATGACCAGTATGAGGTCTCATTGATTCGGGGATTAAAATTAAAACCCGGACTTCAGTTTCAAGACCCATGTGCTTTCTTTTTCTTCTATACAGTGTCTACCTCTGAACTTTGGCACCTAATGAAAACATGCATGTGGGTTAACACATGGTATCCATTGCTATTTAGAGATTAAGGATCAGGAATCCTAAATTTTAAGGATTATGAATATGAACTCATAATAACAATGGTGCATCTATGCACATATTTTTTCAATGTCATCATAACTGTTTTTGACCTCTACGTGTCTTAACTATACTGTAAGCAGAAGGACTGGCTCCATTCCCATCAGGGGAATATGGAGGCCTATAGATTTTAGAGTGAGTCAGGAGGCAAAAATCTGCTGTTAATCTCATAGCAATCTGTGACTCTTTTCTCATAACTGGGTTGCTGAATAAGCTGCACTCATGTAAGTACCCATGTTCTGAATCTCTTTCCTCTTGCTACAGTTTTGGCTCTTCTTCAGTGTCAGGCACTTTAGTTCCTTCCGTTTGCAGAATGTTCTGTTCTGATTGGCCCTATATCTTTAAATAGCCCTCCTCACCCATGTCCAGGCACTTCTACTCTTGAGGAAAGACTTCCTTGATGCCTACATTTGCCTGCCTGCTGGGATCAGGAGGGCTGCCTGGTGGAGATATCATGGACGTTGGAGTTTGACCATGATGGGTTTGAATCGCTTAACTTTTAACCATTAGCTTCAATCTCTACAACTCTGTGAGGTATGTATTCAATGCCCAATTTATGAATTATAAATCCAAGGCAAGTCACTTCACTTCCTGAAGTGTTAGTTTCATAGTTTATAAAATGCAACTGTTACTGTTGTTACTTAACTAGGGCCTCTCCAGTGTGGACCAGAGATTGAACTGCCCTCCATCATTGCTCTTCAGGCTTTGTGGATTCTCTACAGATTTTGGAGCATGTGTCAAGCCTCCAGGCAACCTTTTTAGGTGGTAAGCTCTACTTTATGACAATCTGGGCTTCCAAATACCCAGGGACAAATATAAAGTGACAAAGCAAAGTATAGCAGTTTAGATGAGCTCCTTCTTGGCATAAGGTTAAAAGAGTAAGCACATGTTATATGCTGTGAAATCTAAAATAATGATCTGTAGTTCAAATTTCCATATCTTATTGTCCCTCTTTGCACCTGCTACGATCACATGTTTGCTTTATCTTGCTTTATTTTCCTTCCTAGTACTTATCAGTCATTGCTGTCTGGCATTATGGTGTAACTCTATTTGCTTATTGTCAGGCTACCCCTCAGGAACAAAGCCTCCTCCTCATGAAAGGAGGGTTACCTCTTTTTCCTTGGCACATAGAGGAGTGCTTAGCACACAGCGGTTCCTCAATAACATTTGTTAATGAAAAAGGAAGGAAGGAAAGAAGGAAGGAGCGTACTTGGTGTAAGGTCAGAAAAGTAAGAATCTTAACAATTTTGATAATAGTGATTTCTAAGACTTATCAAGTGCTTACTCAGTATCTTATTCTTCTTTTAAAGAAACTGACAGGTGTTAATCTCATGATACAAATACATATTAAGAGATAGGTAAGACTGGGAAAACTGAGACACAAAGAGATTAGGTCACCTGTCCATGGTCACACAGCTCATAATAAATCTTCAGACCCAGGCAATTTACCTCCAGATTTCATGTTCTTGATCTCCTTGATCTATTGCTTCTTTTCTGTAGTATATAATTGATTCATGGAGTAAAAAAAATAAGACTGAACATTTATTGTGTTAAAGCAATGACTTAAAGAAGAGCTCAAAGAAGGCTCTCATAATTGTTATTGAATTCTATACACTCAAAAAATAGTTCTTATTTGGATGTATTTACAATGAACACTTAAGATAAGAGGGCTTGGAGAGAGAGAAGGATCAGGCTGGATCACACATTTCCTGTTCCGACCCACTGTAGAATAATAAATTGTAAACAATTCAGAGGACATCCTCATGCAACTCTGAGGGTATTTCAAGGAACCTTCCCATCTGGAATCTGTGCTGATTCTTTTCATATTGTATTTCCCTAAGGATGACTCACAGGAAATTGAGGTTTCAGAAATATGTTGTGTGTGTGTGTGTGTGTTTATGGCATTTCTCTACCTTCACTGCAGACATTTTAAAGATAAGTGATTTTGTGGTTGTGCTTTTCCCCATTAAGTTGAAGGAAAGAAGCTCACTTTGTCGATTATTTTCTACAACTTCTCGAATCCTAATAACATTTATGCTTATGTCATGACTATGATGGTGCTGGTAGTCCTGTTGACTATTGTACAAATGTTCCAGTAAATGAGGGAAAAAAAGAGTGGGGGAAAAAAAACCCTGGATAACAGATAAAATTGCAGTCAAAAACAGTTGTTGGATAACCATTTTGTGTATTGAGCTATACTACATATTGTGAGGGGCATGAAGACACAGGCAATCACCCTGGCCTCAAAGAGTACATAGTCTGGTGGACGAGTCAGAGGTGGGCCAGATGTCTCCAGCAGGAATTTGGGGTGGGGGTTGGGGGGAGTGGTAGGTGTGAAACAGACACAAAGTGCAATGATCACGCATCCACTGGGAAATGATTAATTTCGACTGGGTCGAGTAGAAATTCACAAACCCCTTCCCAGTATCTAGGGCAATGCCTGATGCATGTGATTCTCAATACATGTCATTGAAAAATAAATGGGTATACTCTATACAAATGGGAGCTCAGATAGGTGAACAATTCTAATTTGCAGATTAAGGAAAAACTTTTGTGCTAGATCACCATATGAAAGTCAATTAAAAAATTATGAGTATCTACATGAGTCACCTATTGTGTAACTGCAAGAGAGATAAACGAATGAACAAAAATTCACAGAGTAGGGTTGGTTTTCTGACTCTCTTTCCTAAGAGACTGAGAAGTCTAGAACAGGAACCATGTCTTTATCATTCAGTAGGCATTTTATTTAATACCTAGGATGTGTCAACCACTGTGTTAAATATCATGGTAGAAAAATGAAAGATATGGTTCTTGCCAATGCTGTGCTTACACTTGATGGGGCAGAAAGATAGATAATGTAAGTATATGCTATTGCTGATCATTAGAGAGTTTCTGCTGCCAGGCACCATGCTACACAGTGCAAATACATTATTTGGTGTACTCATGCTCTGGGGTGAGTATTATCTCTATTTTATTATTATTATTTTTTAAAAGATTTTATTTATTTGACAGAGACACAGCGAGAGAGAGGGAACACAAGCAGGGGGAGTGGGAGAGGGAGAAGCAGGCTTTCCGCGGAGCAGGGAGCCCTATGCGAGGCTCGATCCCAGGACCCTGGGATCATGACCTGAGCCGAAGGCAGATGCTTAACGACTGAGCCCCCCAGGCGCCTGGTCTTATCTCTATTTTAGAGTTAAGGATTCAAAGCTTGGATAGGCTAAAGCAACTTGCCCAAGGCCACGGAGCTGTGTCAAGTGGTAGAGCTGAGATTAAAACTTTCAGGCTCCAAAGCCTCTGCTCTTAGCTGTTTATTATACAGCTTTCGGGGTTGAGAAGAGTCCCTTCCTGTGTTGAGTCTTCATTAATGGATTAGGAATTTATAAGGAAGAGAAGGAATGGGGAGGACATTTGAGGCGATAGTGCGAGTGGTTTGTTAAGGCTCGGTGTATTGAGACAGAGGGAAGGAAGATATGGTCAGCGAGATAGAAATGCACTTAGATAGAACCCCGCATACTTGGGCTCAAGCAGGGTTTCACCCTCCTGGCTGAACATTAGAATCACCTGCAGAATGTTTAAAGACTATAAAAGCCCCAGTACCTGTCCAGACCAGTTCAAATGAAGTCACTAGTGGTCGGGGTGGCATCTGTATTTTTTAACGTTTCTCTGGTGATCCTGGCCCAAGGCTGGGGCCTAGCACTGGGCTGAAGTGATAGGAACCACTGAGGGCGTTCAAGCAGGGTGGTGTGCTGACGAATTAGAGGCCTAGAGCAGAGGCAGGAAGATTATTTAGAAACGGGCTAAAGAGTAATGATGAAGGCCTAAATAAGTATCAGGGGCAAAATGGAAGGAAAAGAGGAAAGATACGTGAGACGCAATCAGGGAGCGAGTAGGATACACAGGTTTTGGCCTCCCTCTGGCAGCTTGGATGAGAGTGGGGAGTGACTCTTCAGTATCTAGCTGGGGTGACTATGTGAAAATTAATGCTACCTATTGAAATGGCAAATACAGGAGGATGGACAGGAATGGGGGAAAGATGGTGAAGCCCAAAGCTCACTACTGAGACTGAGATGGAAGAGTTAGAGAAGTGGTAAAAAAGCCAGGGGAAGAAGAGCAAGTTATGAGTCGTGCCAAATGCCAATGGAATAAGGAACAACAGGATTTGATTGAATTCGTTGAAAACAGAATGTGAGATTGATGTGGGTTTTTCTTCCCAGGTCTGCCTTCTAAACAGTCCTGCTTTGGATTTATAAAGCAAAAGAGTAGAACTAGAAGAGGCCTCTGCCAGTTATTAAGTTATTGTCCTCAGCTCTAGACTCATCCCTCTACCTTCTGCTTTGTGGTCCCCCACACCCAGGGCTGCCAGTTGCTCTCTATTAGGCTCTGCCAGTGAGGGGCACTAGAGGGAGCCCGCCATGCTGCGGGAGGGGCCAGCAACTCTGTATTTATTCTTCCCCAGGGCGGTAACCGTGAACATCGCTTTAGGATTGTTTTCTCTGCAGGAACAGTTTCTTCGCTTCCCATAAGAGCAGCTGAAACCAGTTTGTAGTTCTCTCTACCCTTGCAGAGCCAGCTTCCTCGTGGCTCCCCCCCACCAAAAGACCCCCAGCAAGAATTATCTGATGTCCCCTCCCCAGAGACCTCCCCAGCCCACAGGGCTCTTTCTCTGAGCTTAGATACACTGGCACTAGCCAAGCGGCATCTTTTCCTCAAATATCTGTGTTTCAGCTCCACAGAGCCCCATCTCAGTTCTGTTTTAATAATTTTAACCACTTCCCTTGGTTACCTCAACCCGAAGGGTGGTAGCTGTTTTCCACAGTCGATATCCTTGATACCTTCAAGTTCTTTTGTTATGCTTCCCATTACCTATTTAAGAACCTTATAACTAGTTAGCAATTTTTTATATTAAATTTTCATGGTTGAATTAGGTACTGTTGTGTCTGTCTCCTGAATGAGTCCTTACTTACAGAGAGATTGGTTTCCAGGGGTCATTTCGGGAGACAGATCCTCAAAATTATTTGGGGATAAGTTTAGTCATGTTCTTTTTTTCTTTTTTAAAGATTTTATTTATTTATTTGAGAGAGAGAGAGAGAACATGAGAGGGGGGAGGGTCAGAGGGCAAAGCAGACTCCCTGCCGAGCAGGGAGCCCGATACGGGACTTGATCCAGGGACTCCAGGATCATGACCTGAGCCAAAGGCAGCCGCTTAACCAACTGAGCCATCCAGGCGCCCTAGTTTAGTCATGTTCTTGAGCTTAAATGCAATATTGATCTCCTTTCCAATGGGAAGGGGGATTCTAAAACCCATGGCATGGAGCCTCATTATAATCAATCAAGTTACTGCCTGTGATTGATTTTGATGAAGTATTTACTGAAGCAAGTGCCTTGGGGACTCAAGTGGCTACTGCACTTAACAATGGTGGGAATAAAGATGCCAATAAGGATGGTGGGATGGCATGGATTTTGATGGGTGCATTGCAGTGCTTACAGGACAGAAATGATGAGCAAGTCTTTATAATTTTAGTTCAAGTCATGGTCAGAGAACCACGAAGCTTCCATGGTAATCCTAAATCAATCTATTTTTTTTTTTTTGTAACCACAGGACCAATATTTCAAAAATCAAACTCAAAATACTATGTTTGCAGAATTACGGTATGTGTTGAATTCATAGTCTCACCAAGTCTCTCATGAGAAAGTTGGGGGGAGGGCTTGAATAAGAAGGAGTAAGGAATCAAACTTGAAATGGACACATCATTTTGCAATCAGGTGAAGCTAAGAATCTTAGACCCAAGTCACTCTGAGCCTCTCCCGCCAGTAGAGGCTGATTGCCTCTGTGTCTGAAAAGGCAAGCCTTCTCTCGCTTGAATGGGAGCTGTTGCCTTGCCAAATGGAGCTCACTTTACTCTAGATTAACCTCCATCATCTCTTGTTGCCAGTAGACTTTGCCAATAGAGGGCGCCAGAGGTAGATTATAAAATTGGACAGAGAGGTGGAAGACACTTGGTCTTTCCTGTTTCCTGTGGGCTGTCTGCTCCTCATCCTTGTGAGAGTCACCCCAGCAAGACTTCATCCCAGGGTGGGAGTTCCTTCCTAGAACAGTAGCTGAACTCAGTTTGCTGTTCTCTCAAGCCTTTGCAGTTTTTTTCAAGATCATACCTTCCCTCAGAAACCCCAGCACCAGCCAAGCAGCATCTTCTCCTTAGAGGTGAGAGTTTCAGCTACATGGGCTCCTTCCTTAAGTCTCTAAGTTTTAATAATCCCACCATCATCTGTTTTCTGTGTCAGTGCCAGGAGTAGTAGTGACTTCTTGTGGTTGCTGTCCCTATGATACTATAAAATTGTCTTTTATCCTTTCATTTTCTTAGTTATCAACTTTATTACTAGTTAACAATTTATGTTAAATTCTCTCTGTTATTGTTTTTCTCTCTTGGCTGGACCTCTACTGAGATGAAACCATAGAATGTCTACATTGAATTCTATTAGGAAGGGCAGGGAACCATTGAAAAGAAAGAAAAAAAAATAAGAGAAGCAGAGAAAGGGAAAGAACCATATTGGGAGAGTTGGGAGAGAAAGAATTGAGGGAAGGGAGGGGTGGATGTCATACTGTGAAAAAAGGTATTTGAGGAAGTAGGGGGATATATAGTTTTGCTACATGGTATGACCTGAAGTCCCTCTCTTTGTCCTTTCACACAAGGCTGCAGTAAAGATTTAAATTGGTTTAAAATTTATTTTGGACATTTGGTTATGTACTTCTGAATGCAACACTCGGCTGAGACTGAACACAGATAATACAGCTTCATAATGGTTATATTTGGAGCTACAAGGTGGCTGTTGGACCCCAAGTCTACTATTTGCAACATCCCAGACACAGTAATGATCCCAGAACTGAACCAAGAGAGAACTTTCACCACTACTCTTTGGCTCCTGGACTTGTGGGGCAGGGGAGCAAGAACTGACTCATCATGAAATGGGATGGTCCCCTGAATGCTAGTGGCACATTGTAAAGGCTGAATTATTGCAAATCAGGGGTTACATGACCTGCTAATGGTGAACAGAGAATTCAACTTGTCTAGCGTGAGTTCAGTAAATTGAGCATATCTCAAAAGTCTGATGTGAATTCCCTGGTTAGTTTTTCACCCATGTTTAACCGATTTATCAGTTTCTTGGGAAATTAATCCTCTCTGGAGGGGAAGAAAAGATTTGTGGCAAACATGTTTCAACTAGGTGTTTTCAAGATTTTTCCCTGTTCTACCACTTGAAAACAGATCTCCTTGATCTGTACAGGTAGCCTAGACCATGCTATGGATCAAACTTTGGATTCACTGGTAGAGGATGCAAATGTAGGAGACATACAACACAGGATGTAAATAAAAGATTGACAAGTTACAATGGTCATAACATGAGGTTAGAAAAATACCAGAGCTTCAGTAGTGTGTTTTGGTGTCCAACATTAGGAATTATTTGCATCTTCAAAGCCATAAAAAAATATTTCAGTGGTGGCTAGCCTGACCATCTTTGGAAGAGCCTATGACTGAATGGAGAGTCCATAATTACAAATAAAATAAGGCAGAAATGGTCTACAAGTTTTTTCTGGCATAAAGGAATTTTGGAGAGACATGTAATAGGAAGCTGGTCACTGGGGCCAGCACTGTGGAATGTACCCAGCCAGATGAGATATTCTGACTGGAGTTACCAACAGAATTACGTGGGATGGGGGAGGAGTATTTCTCCAAAGAAATTACGTGGGATGGGGGAGGAGTATTTCTCCAAAGAAATTACGTGGGATGGGGGAGGAGTATTTCTCCTCTGATGCTGACATCAGAGGACGAGTGGAAGATGTTGAGGACACACAAAAATAATGGATAACCACTGCAAAATGGCATTAAAATAATTATGGAAGTCTCCCTGTTGTCTTGCAGCTGACTTTTTTACACAGGCAACAAGGAGAAGTATTATATCATAAGGTTTGTCACCTTTTAAAAATTTATTTAATAATTATATTAAAGAAGAGAAATTTCCAGAATATTTAATTCAGTTAGTACTATGTATTAAGAAAATACATTTATTGTCCTGCATTCTCAGTTCTGACATTTTCTGAATAAATAATATATTCTTGAAGTAACTTTAGATCAAACAGAACCTAGCTTAGAATTAACTATAAATAGAGTTTCAAGTGTTACCTTTGGAATAAACTAGAAGGAATATAATTATTAGAATTTTATTTGTACTTTGAATTAAAGTAATACTTTTACTACCCAAAGCAATCTACTGAGCCAAGAGACAACTTTCACCATTACTCTTTGGTTCAGCATAATCCCTATCAAAATACCAACAGCGTTTTCCACAGAATTAGAACAAATAATATTAAAATGTGTATGGGACCACATAATAACCCAAATAGTCAAAGCAATCTTGAGAAAGAAGAATAAAGCTGGAGGTACCAATTTCAGATTTCAAGATATGCTGCAAAGCTGTAGTAAAAGGAACAGTATGGTACTGTTACAAAAATAGACACATAGATCAGTGAAACAGAATAGAGAGCTCAGAAATGAATCCATGCCATATGGCCAGTTAATCTAAGACAGAGGAGGCACAAATATGCAATGGGGTAAAAGATAGTCTCTTCAATAAATAGTACTGGGAAAACTGAACAACTACATGCAAAATAATGAAACTGGACTAGCTTCTTAGACCATACACAAAAGTAAACTCAAAATCGACCAAAGATCTAAATGTGAGACCTGAAACCATAAAAATCCTGAAAAACCTGAAAATCCTGCACAGGCAGTAATTCTTTGAAATTGGCCATGACAACATTTTTCTAGATATGTCTCCTTATTCAAGGGAAACAAAAGCAAAAATAAACTGTTGGGATTACACCAAAACAAAAAGCCTCTGCACAGCAAAGAAAACCATCAACAAAACAACAAGGCGAACTTCTGCATGGGAGAAGATATTTGTAAATGATATATCCGATAAGGGGTTAATATCCAAAATATTTAAAGAACTTATACAACTTCAACACCCAAAAAACCAAGCAACCCAATTAAAAAATGGGCAGAGGACCTGTAGACATTTTCCCAAAGAAGACAATACAGATGGCCAACAGACACATGAAAAGATGCTCAATGTCACTCATCATTTGGGAAATGCAAATCAAAACTGCAACGAGCTATCGCTTCACACTTGTCAGAATGGTTAAAATCAAAAAGACAAGAAATGGCAAGTGTTGGCGAGGATGTGGAGGAAAAGGAACCCTCACACACTGTTGGCAAGAATGTGAACTGGTGCAGCCACTCTGGAAAACAGTGTGGAGTTTCTTCAAAAAATTAAAAATAGAAATACCATATGATTCTATAATTCCTCAGAGAAAATGATAAGGCTATGAAAAAGATACATGCACCCCTATGTTTATTGCAGCATTATTTACAATAGCCAGTGTGGAAGCAACCTAAGTATCCACTGATAGACAAATGGATAAGGAAGATGTGTGTGTGTGTGTGTGTGTGTGTGTGTGTGTGTATTACACAGCCATAAAAGATGAAATCTTGCCATTTCAGACAACATAGATGGACCCAGAGGGTATTATGCTAAGTGAAATAGGTCAGAGAAAGACAGATGCTATATGATTTCACTCACATATATGGAATCTAAAAAACAAAACAAATGAGTAAATGGAGAAAAAAACCAAATCAGACCGATAAATACAGAGAACAATCTGCTGGTTGCCAGAGAGAAAGGGGCCTAGGGGAGAGGCAAAATCAGTGAAGGGGAGTGTGAGATACAGGCTTCCAGTTATGGAATGAGTGTCATGGTAATACAAGGAAGGAATAAAAGGTACAATATAGGGAATATAGTTAATGGTGTTGTAATAGCATTGTATGGTGACAAGTGGTAGCTACACTTGTGAGCATAGCATAACATAGGGAGAAGTTGAATCACTGTGTCATACACCTGAAACTAATGTAACAGTGTTGTGTCAACTGTACTTAAATAAAAATTAAAAAGTAAAGTAGGAAAAGTAGTATTTTAAAAAATTCATACGCCTCCAGACCTTACAAGAAAAACTCATAAACAGTTGTTCAAAATCGCTTAAAATCAAGCAATTTCTGTGATGAGGCACTCCAACTAAATTGCATGACACCTGGCAGGGCAGAAAATACCCAGCAGCTAGTGGCAAGCCTGAAGGATTTGGACACCTTTGGAAAGAGTAAACGTGAAACAAATTAGGAAACCAAGGGAACAGTAGCTTGCTCACTTTCCAGACTCAGACCTCAAGCTAAATATAATTTGGAAAAGAGAATTTGTCTGGAAATCTGGGCTGAGAACATGCTAACCAAAGCCTGCTGAGGTCCTCAAAAATCCTGAAAATGAGTGGTTATTAATAAATACAATAAATTGACAGAAGAGTTTAAAAGTTCACTTTTGAGTCTACATTTAATGTGTAACTTTGAATTGTGTTAGATTGAGTTACAAGCATACATTCAAACAGTTGATGCAGATACAATCCATTTGCTTTCTTTTTGAAGTGATATATTATAAAAAAAAAGATGGCCAAAATACTACTAAATTTCTGACATTGTCTACTGAGCCCAAACTTGGGTCTCCACTAGGAAGAGATCCTCTTTTAGTTCCTCAGAAACTCCTTTTCTATGGAGGGATTCCAAGATGATCACCATTTATTCTGCATTCTGCTCTCTGATAAACAGTTTGCAGTATATTCTTTCCTAATAGAATGCCTTATGTGTAAGGAGCAGAAAAGAATTATGAGAAATGGAGCTCCTCCTCATCTATCTTCTGCATACATTCCTCTACCTCAAACACACCACCTAGAACTTTTCCTAAAACTGGCACTTCACTGCCACCAACAGTGGTGACTAAGTACAATCGCTGGGAACAAAATGATGGTGACCTCCCGTTTACACTCACAGAAGTTGCCGTGCATTCCCCTGAGGAATCCCATGCTCACAGCAACCCCAACATGGAGTGCTTGGGAATATCTCCAACTCTTGTCTCCCAAAAAGTCACATTTAGGTTGGTTCACAGAATATGCTTAGCTTCTGGGTTAGTCAGTGTTTGGTTATGCAAAAAATAGATTGGCTCCAGGGTGATCTGAAGAGTGTGTTTGAAGTCACACATATCATTGTAATAGGGGAAACTGAGGACCACCTATGGCAGGATCAGTTACAGAAAACTAGAAATCCTGGCATCTTAATAGAACCAGGGAAGGACCAGACCTTTAAAAACCCATCTCATTAGACTTCCTCTTCCATCTCTTTTTCGAGATTATAATACTAAAATAGTCTAAATTTTAGATAAATCTGTAATATATGTATACACAATGAGGAATAAAAACAGAAATACAATTCTTATTAGCTTATGAGTAGTTAGCCTGTATAAAGTGGATTCTGATCTGAACCCATGCTCAAACTCTGTATTTTGTTTGGGAAGCAGGCAGTGGTGAAAGGAACACATTCTAGTTCAAGGACTCTTGGGATAGAATCTCCGTTTTCTCAGTTATTGTGTGTATTATCTTAAGTAAGCTATTTGGTATAACTAAGAGGCATAGTTTCCTTACATGTAAAAAGGAGATTAGTAGAATCCACCTTCTTGAAAATATCCACCTAAAAAAAACCCCACCTTCTTGGATTCTTGGGATGATTAAATTTTAGCCAAAATTTGTGAAGCCCCTGATGATGTGTGTGGGTGTTTTAAAAGATTTTTATTTTTAAGTAATCTCTCCACCCACCATGGGGCTCTAACTCACAACCCCGAGATCAAGAGTTGCAAGCTCCACCAACTGAACCAGCCATGCAAACCCCCCCCATCTGATGATGTCTTATGCATAATAAGCGCCCAATAAAATGTACTGCCTTTCTCTGGGTACAGAGGGGGACAAATCAATACAGCCCAATGTCCCCAGGCAGGTGATTTACAAAGTTTTACAGCTGGTTAAGGGGGTAAGATTTTATATGTCTGCAATTTAGTATGAAAACTCTTTTTGTGTGAATTTGAATCTTGGTTATAATCTTATCGTTTCATTGTATGTGCCTTTTACTGTGAACTTTCTCAATATTTTTGGTATAGAATTTAGATTTGGAATATAAAACACAAGGAAAATGACAATCAAATACATTTCCTACAAAGTTGTAACCCACCTCAGTATAGTTGCTAACACTGGTCTCTGAGGGAAATATACACAGTTTCAAAATTCAAGCAAATTTCATATGATCATCACTATAAGCAAACAAATGCCTCACTGTAGAGATTAAATAACATGTAGCTATACTATGTATACTGTGGAAAAAATTGTGTATTATTAATTAAGAGCTAACTAGTCATCCACCTCCATTCAGTAGTGGTTAAAGTCTCTCATCTGTTTTTGTTCTTGCTCCTATTTATGCCCTGACAGCCAGTTGATTACTTGGGTCTAGTAGTCTTTCTTGACTCTAAATTTGTAATCTGCTTCTGAGAAGTTGCATTTGGAATTGCCCTGGAGACAGATAGATAATTATGATTTGGGAAATGAGAGGGATGACTCTTCTACTTGGCAGTGTACGAGCATGCTTTCGGAAGCTCTTCTATAGGAAAGTAATGACAAAGACGTGCCAAACATGTTTCCAATCTCCACTGAATGAAATGCCACTCAAAATAAAACAAATGTCATGGCACCTTTGGTCCCAAGTATTAATGACCAGAGTGGCCTGGGTTTTTCTCTCACAGCCTGGAATGGAAAGATCTTGCTGGCCCGAAATGAGGTTGGAAATGAAAACAATTGAGTTCTTTTCTTTTGATACTCATTCCTTCCACCTGAGACATGAGTCCCTGCCACTGTTCATCTCTGGATGGCCGAATTGATTGGTGTGCCCTTGGTCCTATTTCATTTCCATTCCTACTTCTCAACATGATAGATGGATTTTAATGGCTCAGGAGTTTGCAAAAGAAGGCATAATAGTATCAGAATTTTTTTTTCTTATAGGGATTATTCAGATGCAGCCCTGTATTTGCAAGATAAGAAAAGTGTGGTGCCTCTTGCTTGCCATCGCAGTCAGGCAGGAGCAGGATTAGGGCTAAAACCCAGCCTAGGACACCATTTCCATTCCACCATGAATTATTCTCAAGTTCAATGGAAGTACCCATTTTTTGGTGCCAATATCCAATGGGACAATGTTCAGCCAAGATTATCATTAGACAAATTTCCTAGACTTAAAGAAATACTAATTTTCCAAAGGGCCCCTAATTTACTGCAATTTAATGAACACCATTTAAAGACCAGTATTTCAGTCATAGTATATATAGTCTGGTTCAGGAAATGACTACCTTGATTACCTTTTCACTAGATCTACATAACAGATCATCCTTAGCCAAATAAAAGGTCTGGGGGTTGGTTTATTGTGTGCCGAGAGCCCGAACATGTTCTCACTTCCATTCTGTGTCCTAAAATTGTGATGATGTGTTATTACATTTGAATCCCTCAAGCAGTCAAAATGCTTCCTAGGTAAGAAGGCTTTTCTAACTCTTTGGTGTGCAGAAATACTCATCAATCAAAAGCTGTGTAAGGTGTCAGCCTGCTGAGCCACTTATAAATATGCCTTTACTTGTATGACATAAAAAGTTTGGACCACACTGTAGCAAAGAAGAAACTGCTGCATAATTTAGATGTTACTTCAATAGCCTTTTAATTTGCAGAAATTGCTCAGTTATATTTTTTTTTCCAGAAATTCAAGGATCTACCTACTCTGGCCTCCAATATATTTGGAGTCTAGAAGAGATTCTGTCTCTTCCCCATGGACGATTGCCAGAGTGTGTTTCTATGGGGGGAGGTTGGGTTGAAGGTGACAGTGAGTTTGTGGGAGGAGGGAGATCACACTTAGCTGCTCCCCAAACACACATCCTGCCTACTGCTTTGTTTGACTTCTCTGGTAGCCCCTATGCTGATTGATGATAGGGGATGAGACAGACATGGGGAAAAAGGGAAGGATGGTATTCTGATATTTCCCCATGAATGGTTCCCCTGAGGCATTTTTGGAGGAAGAGTGTTGCTGGCACCCACTGAGACTGTAACTTAGTATGGGAACCCTGTGACTCTAGACAGTGGGGCTTTCTGGGATGCAGCTTAGTATAGTGGGAAAAATACCTGCTATGGAGTCTGACAGATTTAACCTTGGTAGGTGGTTCTCCTAGTGCATTTGGGGCATTAAAGAGTCATTACTCTCATAACAGTAACCATTAGAATGACCAGAATGTAATCCTGGGTGAGGAGGGGCAAGACTCTGCAGATACCCAGGCTGTGGCTTACCAGGGAATCTAAGCTGTGGAATCTGATGCTCATTTGTAAACTGCACTGTCTGAGAAAATATTCAACCCAACAGGCATTTGAGGACAACCTGCCTTGGTGTAGACCCCTTCCAAACCTCTCAAGTAGAACAAAAATTAAAAACTCCTGTCACAACCTTTCCCTCCACATCATTTTTAGAGTTTGCTAGATCAGCTTTTCTTTCCCTCTTCTACTTCCTTCACTTGCCTGCCTCTCTCTCCACCCACCTCCCCAAACATCTATTCCATATGTAAACAGCTTAAGTCACTATGCATTATGGATAGACAAAGTAAAACAAAAAACAAAGTACCTGTCTTCAGAGAACTATGATTCAACCAACACCGTAAGAAAAATTATTTATGAATTCCCCAAGTAGAGAAAAATATGTTCTCTGTGAGAAGATTAGAAGATATTCCTATCTCAGGCCATCACAGGACATAAATCAGTAGACCAATATTGTCTACAGTCTTTTTCCTTTCATCTTTGTATACCTCAGATACAAACATCTTTTATTCCCAGTGATCAATGGCTTACACACAGAAAATCCAATCAGTCTTGACTCTGTTCTTTAGACAAGGTTTGAGGGACATGAGTATGCATACTCTGCTCCTAAGGGCACTCCAGAGCATACTGATAGGCACATCTCCTGTCACTTTAAGATGGAGTCACTAACATTTAATGACTATGCTTATTTTTAGCTTATCAACTTTTCCATTCAATAGCTTTGGATCAGCCTTAGGTTTTATCCTAAGGTTTCAGAAAGATTTAAGAAAGCCTTATAACTCTAGAACTCAGTGAGCAAAGATGAGTTGTTCCATTCAATCAAATGTACGGTTAGATTTACCTCTTGCTCTTATTTCGACATTTATTAGAGAGTGTGACCTAAGCTAGACTTTTGTAGTTGCTCTAATGTCATTTATGAAATATAATTACATAATTGCAATATGCTGTACAGCTGTGATGAACATACAGCTATTGAGAGAGGAAAAGAGTTAAAGCACTGAGAAGCTCTGAGAGTTGAAATCAGTTCAGGGCAAGGACAAAAATCGATATAATTTTAAAAGTTTGTTTTAGTTTCTGAATAAGGCCCCTGGCCATTTCATTATGACACTCTAGGAGGAAACAAATATTGAAGTCTCGGTTAGCCCACAGCAAAATCAAAAGGGGACTGATGAACCCTTGGCATTCTCCTTCCATGATCAAATTATTGGTGCTCTGTTGTTTTCCCCTGTAAGGCGAGATTCCTGCTGCCCCAGGGCCATCCCCTAGTGTGGTCTCCCACCCTGGCCAGCCCCCATTCTCTGGACCTGAATTACTTTCTAGGCTTTGACAGAATTTCTGCCTGCTCTCCCTTTCCCTTGGGATCTTACTGGATTCTTTAATGAACTTTTAAAGTGTTAGTAGGTTACTATATATATTTCTTTCTGCTCCACCCAGTAATTTTTAGGAAGTATATAATTTTTCATATATATATGTATATATAATATCTGTAAGTATATTAAAAGTGCAACATACAATATATGTTTTTACATGGCTTGTTTTTTCATATATGCTTATTGTATAATCTGGGTGTATAAAATATGATTGCTAAATAATGATTTTTATATGTTACATTAGAATCTATACACTTCTGTGCATTTCCAATATATTTGCGGTGCTTTAATATTTAACATAATCACATCATATTACACTGACGTTTTCTGCTGTAATCTCTGAGAACTCACTGTGTTTCTAATTTTTTAAAAATAGAAATGTAGCAAAGATTCAACTTTAAGCCTCACCTGAAATTTAGACAGATCTAGGTAGATAAATCTAGTCCTGCTAACTGATGTTCTGTGCCCAACAGAAGCAACCCCTGGATAGGGGCCTAGAAGGGAATTACAGTATGATGATTTTAGTCAGGCAATAAAAAAATGTTCAGCATCAGTAGCCATCAGGGAAGTACAAATCAAAACCACAATGAGGTACCACCTCACACCAGTTAGAATGGCAAAAATTAATAAGACAGGAAACAACAAGTGTTGGTGAGGATGTAGAGAAAGGGGATCCCTCTTACACTGCTGGTGGGAATGCAAGATGGTACAGCTACACTGGAAAACAGTATGGAGGTTCCTCAAGACATTAAAAATAGAGCTACCCTATGACCCAGCATTGCACTACTAGGTATTTACCACAAAGATACAGATGTAATGAAAAGAAGGGGCACATGCACCCCAATGTTCATAGTAGCAATGTCCACAATAGCCAAACTGTGGAAGGAGCAGAGATGACTTTCAACAGATGAATGGATAAAGAAGATGTGGTTCGTATATACAATGGAATATTACTCAGCCACCAGAAAGGATGAATACCCACCATTTGCATCAACATGGACGGAACTGGAGGGGATTATGCTAAGTGAAGTAAGTCAAGCAGAGAAAGGCAATTATCTTATGGTTTCACTCATATGTGGAACATAAGGAATAGTGTGGAGGACCACAGGGGAAGGGAGAGAAAACTGAACGGGAAGAAATCAGAGAGGGAGACAAACCATGAGAGACTCTGGACTCCAGGAAACAAACTGAGGGTTACAGAGGGGAAGGGCGTGGGGGGATGGGGTAACCGGGTGATGGTATTAAGGAGGGCACGTGTGGTGAGGAGCACTGGGTGTTACACACAACTAATGAATCATTGAACACTACATCAAAAACTAATGGTATACTATATGCTGGCTAGCTGAACATAATAAAAAATTTCAGTTTCTCAGTAACCTACTGAAATCACAAAGCAAAATTGCTTTGGGATATACTCCTTGTTGTCACCAATAATGGCATGGCTTAAGCAATGGAAAAGTCACAGATACTGCAGATAGAGGATTTCATGAGGGCAGCGGTGGTGATACCTATGGGAAATGGCAGTCCCTGGTGAGAAGAACAAAGCAAGAGTGATGCCCATTGGGAGACTGGTCTGTGGCTACATGGAGACACCTCCGGGTGACTCCTAGAAGTACCTAGGGAAAGAGCATTTAGCCAGAAGGTCAGGAAAAGATGCCCCAAGAATTTCAAGTTCTTAATAATGATCTGACCCTGGTAGTTCTTGTGATCTAATGATGACTGGGGAATTTGGTTACATAATCAACACTTCTAAAACATCTTGGTATTTACAGATTTTCTTTCTTTTCTTTAAAATTATTTCCTTGGGACAATATCCCAGAAGTAAGAAGAATTTAAAAGCACTGGGGTAATATTTATGTTTCTTTTGAAAATATCTTTTGTTTCTAATGAGGTTTCAGACATAGTTCCTTTAGGAGAACATTTGGGGGCAAATGAGACTCCTGGAACCACTAATATTCCAGGCTGTTCATATTCTCCATGCTCAAAGGGCTGGCGCTAATTAAAGTCTCCCCTTATTAATTTTAATTGATGAAAGAAAGAAATACGGCTTCTGAATAGATGTAATTGGATATGCTGTAGTTATACCAACTTATTTGAGATGATTACATCTAACCTAGTTTCAGACTCAGATTATATATATATATATATATATATATATGTAGATTTGTTTAAAAGGTAAAGGGAGATTCCTTGGTATATTTCATTTATGGTCAGCATCACCCCCTGGGCCATTCCAGAAACTTCCCTGCCTCTGGGTCAGTCCAGTCATGTTCAGTTTTTTTCTTTTCTGATAATCCAGTCTCTTGGGATCTGAGTGGTAAACAATTACTTTTTTTGCAAATGGCCAACAAGATTGAGTAGAATATGTTTACCTACAGAAATGATTCTTGGCAGCAGAAGCAAAACTATAAAGAGTCACACAGAGATTTTCACCCAGATGCCCTTTAAAAATGGTAATGAAAAGATGCATATTTTCTTTTATGCTTAATATTCTTTAATATTCTCTACTGTACTCTTATTTCCATAGAGAGGTACAGGTATGATTTTTTTAAAGATTTTATTTATTTATTTGAGTGAGAGAGAATGAGAGATAGAGAGCATGAGAGGGAAGAGGGTCAGAGGGGGAAGCAGACCTCCCACTGAGCAGGGAGCCCGATGTTGGACTCGATCCCGGGACTCCAGGATCATGACCTGAGCGGAAGGCAGTCGCTTCACCAACTGAGCCACCCAGGCACCCACAGGTATGATTTCTTGTCTTTGCCATGGTGATTCTATTTCACTAAAACCATAATTATATTCCATGAAAATTTGTCAATAGAATGAAAGTCACTTGTGAAGAACCAATGTAACCCATACTTCTAATAGCCAGTTTTCCTTTTCTTTTTTGAGATTTACACTTTTTTAAAGTATGCAGAATGGATTATGAATTACCTGAGAAGTAATGATCCATCCCCAAATTATTTTATTAGCTTACATAGTCAAAAAGCTTAAACTCCTATCTGAAGCCCAAAATGATTTTTAAAAAATATGCAATCAAGTTTGGTTGGTTTAATTGACAGTATTGGTGTCTAACAGATCTGTGCATAAATGTACCTTCTACTTCCATCTTCAAGGTTCCTATACTTATAAATTCTCAACAGCTGTCCAAGGGAATGCTCCCAGAGGCCATAATCATCACTTTATCCTTCCTGCCATGGTTATCATTTTATATTGAAGCTGGGGAAATCTTTTTGTCTAGAATAAAAGTGTCTCCAACTGTAACAGACTATACACAGAATGAGCATTGTAAGTGTCATGCAATGAGTAGCATTTTTTTAAACATTTGTAAACCTTTTTCAGGACTGTTAGTTAACTAACATCTCTCTAAAAATGTCCAAGATATATTTGCCAACTTTGAAAAGAAGAAAGCAAAGATGATACTTTGTTGACTAACCAATTTATATACATACATATGTATGTTTTCATTGTCTACATTTCCTTGAGTGAAAATCAAGAGCATACCCTGGCATTTCCCCAGTTATCTTCCATTCTACAGGATTATGAACCATAGCAATAAGTATTATGGTCAGAGAAACTTCTGTGGTAAAATAAATAAAATTATGGCTTAAACCATGCATGATGCTTCAAAGGATGTCCACATGTTGTTTGATGCTCCTTTCAAAGGGCAGAACCTAGTTGCCCTCCCTTTGTTAGTTTGACTTAGTGACTCACTTCTAGCAAATAGAATAAAAGTGGAAGTGACTGTGTGTGACTTCGCAAGCTAGATTATAAGAAGCACTGAGGCTTTCTGCTTGCTTTCTCTTTGTCAGATCACTCAGTCTGCAGGAAGCCAGCTGCCATGTCATGAGGACACTTGGAAGTGCTATGAAGGGGTGTCTGTGGTAAGGAACTGGGGCCTCCCGCCAATAAGCGTTTGAGTGAGCCATCTTTGACATACATTTCCCTGCCCCAGTCAAGCCTTCATATGATTGCAGCTCTGGCCAACAGCTTGACTGTAACCTCATGAAAGACCCTGAGCCAGACCACCTAGCTAATCATTCCCAGATTCCCAATCTTTAGAAACTCTGAGAAAACAAATGTCTGTTTCAAGTTGCTAAATTTGGGGGGTAATTAACTAATACAGATTCTTTACTGTAAGACTTCTTAAAGCCTTTAGCTTGCTGGTGCTAGTTGTGGAACTGCAAATTTTTTGATCAAAAACATTTTTTCCCCAAAGAATACCAATGGGTAGTGCTTAACTAAATATTTTCGAGAAAGGTTGACATAGAGCTTAGATTCCTCACAGCCACGTTAACAAGAGAGCAGATCCACTTAGGTAAGTAACAATTTCAGAGCAGTCAACTTAAAGAAATTTTGAAAAAGCCCTGAGACAGTTGGTTAAGTAGTGTGCAGAGTCAAGAGCACTCCAAGTCTTTGATCTTCGGTGCATTTCCTGCAGTGTGCAGGGGGCACTGCTATGCTTACATGGCAGAAAATGATCAAGTTCTGATGAAATATTTTTCTGCTAAGAGCCATTGCCAAAATAATTCATGAAAATTGGAATACCTCATTGTAATGTTGGTCATGTTCCATAGCTGATTGTAAGAAATTATCAAACTGCAAATATTAAACAGCCTTTAAAATTCAGCCTTGCCATGGGAACAGCATTCACAAATTAATAGGAAATGTAGTTTTTAATTCCTACACTGAAACGCCAAGAGCCTTATTTTGCTGAAGGAAATTGCTTCTTGGACTCAGATGAGATAAGGCCTTTACAAGGGAGACTACCACTGCAGCAGGCTTCCTCAGAGAACACGCTGGGAAAAGCTCAAAGAGGATTTACATGACTCTCAGGGTAAAGGGGTTTTGAGAAAGTCTTATTCCCTAGGCCACTAGCCTCCAAAATGCAGACCTAACTAATGCAGGCTTGCAGCAGGCATAGCAGATGGAACTGCTTAGTATCTGACCACTTACCTTGGTTTCAGTGGCTGCCCACAGATGACCAATGTAAGAATTTTAAACCACAGTGTCAAAAATGACTTTAATTCTCCTTAATCTAAAGCTAATCATGGAAGGTCTCTGTTTAGCACTGAATCAGGTCAAGTTAACTCAGGAGAAATTGCAGGCAACTTAGCTCTTCTCATTCATTGGTTTTATTGCTTTGGTTTGAACAAATGCTCCATCTGTATCAATTCTCTTACAGCATTCCCTAGTTTGTGGGAATTTCTCGACTGCATATATTTAATTAAGGGTTCACCTGTTTCTTTTCTTGATTTCCTCTTGGATGACATTACTGAACTCCTTACTACAACATACACAATGTGGATAGAGGTCACTAATGCTGCCAAACATCCCACAAGTTGTAGAACAGCCCCCCAACAAAGAATTACCCAGTCCCAAATATCAGTAACACAGAGGTTGAGAAACTGATCTAGTTAGAAGCCATATTGTTATATTTTCCCAAGGGGTGTGTTGTATTTAGCTGTTAATCACGCTCCCTCTATCACAGTATGTGTCTGAACTTCCCCAATTCAGCTCTTTTGTGACTGGTTTACCCAGCTCACTTCACTTTGCAACCTCTGTGGAAGCCAAGGAAAAAACTTTAAATCTGTCCAGCCTATACCGCAGCTGTGTCATTTCAAGACATACAGTATTTTTGGTGTGTTTTCTGTGGCCATTTCAAATCTTACCGTTTTCAGAATTCTACCTGAAAAAGAAATGTTCCTAGTGGACTGCAGAATAGTGATCAAATATGAGGGTGGAACCGGCCCTAGGGAAAAGTTCGTTTTTAAATATAAACTATCAATCAGGACGATTCCATAAATTCCTACATGAATTGTGAATAGACTCCTTTCTTATTCTTAACCTCTACAGAGGATCATCTCATGGCCAACCTCCTTGTGAGCCATGTCAAGCTTGGCTGACCTCAGTGTGCACCCAAAATTCCAGACCTATCATCTGCATATTCAGTCTATAAAGTTGACCAGTCCATACTCCATTTACACACACATGCCAATAGTTGGGTCAAATATCAGAGAATAACACCACAAAATTTCCGCTATCCCATTCTTATGAAAACTGTGTTGATATAAATGAAAATTTGAGAAACCATTTCTACCTAGTGTTCTATATTAGTTTCTCAAAATGTAAATCTTGGAGAACAGGCAGATAGGGGTTCATTTTCTGGGCTTTACTCTATACCTACTTCAGGAGCTTCTCTAGTGATGGGACTCAGAAATTTGCCTTTTAAAACCCAATTTTCACGTTAGTCTTAGAGATAACTGAAGTTTATAAAAACATTTCTGCTATGGAAATTTAAAACATTACTTCAGATACCCAAAAGATGTGCACATGGGTCATATTGTTTTGACCCATGCTGAAGAAATGTTTTCGTTAAGCTAAAATTGGTGCTCTGCCATTATCTTATATCTAGAACTAATAGCAAGAATAGTCATGGAATCCAGAGTAACATTTTTGTAGGGATATTGTATTCTTTTTCTCCTGCATCTCTCTCTGTTACCTATACGAAGCCTTGGATAAAACTTTTACTTTAGAACTCAGCCCTAGAAAGGCTATGTTTTCGTGAGACATGGATATACTTTCTCATCGCGGACATTGAGAACCAAGTCATTAATAAGGGTTTTACTTTTCACTTGGGCTGCCTAGAAACTGGTAACCATGTTAAGTGGCTCCGAGTCATCACCTCTGTATTAAAATTTTTGTGTTTTATTCCTCCTTCCCCTAGATCTGATCTGCTATTCCAATAGGTAACTTTGATAGTTGTCATGAAAACAGAGTCTAAGACAGGGATTCAGGTGCATGTGGTGTTTAGGAGTGTGCCCTCCGGAGAAAGGGAGGGAGGGAAGCAGGAGAGGGCGGGGGAAGGTGCTAAGCAAGAATGTGGTCTCAGCTGGAGTCTAGCCTCAACATGGTCCCCCAGAGAGCTCTGGAGTGTAAGTTGCAGCACAGACTAAATCCCACCTTAAGGAAGGATGACTGCCTTTTGCTATCCACATGTCACTTATTGGCTGGGCTTTGCCCACATTGTGGTGGGGTTGGCGCTGGGTAACCTCCTACTGGCGGCTTCTGATCTGCAGAAGGTTACTCTGCAGAAAAGGGGGCAGCTGTGAGCTGTTAGCATCTAACCCTCAGAGCATCGGGACATGGGGCCACCAGCCCAGTCAACTGGGAATCCTGTTCAGGCACCAGCAGTACCTGCCACAGTTGTCATGTCCGTTGTCATTTGTATTTTTCTATTTTAATCCATGTCTTAGTTCTATTTCTCCTTTTCAAGATAAGAGGATATCCTGGGAACATATGTTAAAATTAGCAGAACCAAATGAAGTTGTGTAGGCATGGCTAAAATAAAGCACAAACGTATATATGCTTTGCTGATGAAAACCATTTACCATAAAGAAAAGGTAGTGTGATTACTGTAGTACCAACCCGAAAGTAATACTTGATTATCATTTAGGTTGGAAAGGTTCTAGAACCTTCTTATGTAATTCATATGAGAGGGTTTTCTAACTTGCAATGAAATACACCTGACATGTATCATTCCAAACTGGGTTAACATTTAGAAGGGCCTTTTACCTAACGCTATTGACTATGGTAAGTAACTTCAGCTTCTCACTATTAATATGCAGCACTTCTCATGTTAGTGATTCCCACATTCATTTCTCTACCTGGGATGCCTGACCTGAGAGCATTTGAGTATTCTAATTGCCCACTGCGGGTTTTCACTTTGGTGACCCCATGGATACTTCAAATTCAAAACGTTAGTCTCCCCGTCGAATCTTCTCCCGCTTTCTCCTAGCTCCATGTTCCTCATCTTAGGTGAAGGTGGTGGACGCATCAGCATCTCCCAGTTGCCCTCATATGGTTTAGACATGAATCCCTTCCTCAGGGGCCACCGCACATTCCTCTGACTTCCTGCGGTGCATCCCAGCTCTTTTAGCTCAACATCTACCCCATACCATTGCCAGAGTGATCATCCTAAAAGTACACATCGATTCACATCACTCCCTATTTTAAAGCTTGGAATGTCTTTCCAGTGTCAAATCCAAAATTCTCAGATGGGCATCACCATTCCTTCTGAGGAGTCTGGCTCCAGGCTAAAATCCTGTGTGTGGTCTTTCAGACCCAACCATGGGTAGTTTCAAGCCTTTGCCTGGCAGGCAGCATGGGGGAAGCTGCCCTTCCCACAACCAGCCCACTGTGGTTTTCCCGAGGGAGTATCAGGCAAGGACTCAGAAGCAGGCACCTCCATTTGGAGACCTCCTTACTGGGCCCTCAGTTGAGACCTTTCTCCACCCTGACTCAGTAGCTTTCCGCTGTTAGCCCTTCCCTCTTCCTTAGCCTCGGCCTCCCAAGTCCATAAAAAGGCAAGAGCCTTTTGGTCAGAGCTCCTCAGCCCTGAGAAGCTTCCCTCTTCTCTGTGCTGCGTGTCACTCTCTGACCCGTGGACTGATATCTCCCAGAGAGTAGACATTTATTTGGCTTAGAATTTCCAGTAATTGGCACAATAAAGGCTCTTGAAAAATGTTGACTTGGTAAACCATGAGCATGGTAATATTTTGTTTGTACATACAACATAATCATTGAAGAGATTTATACACTTGGCTAATCTACTTGTATATAGCTAGACTTTGGCAATATTAAACTTTCTCAGTGCATGTGTAAACTTTGGATTTCTGCACCTGACTGAGAAACAGGATGGGTTAATTAGATGTATTGACAGTATCTTGAGGCTTTATCTTTCCAACTCTGAGATACTTGGGCAATGATAAAATTTGAATCTGGACCAGACATTGCCACCAATGCTCATCTAAAAATTCTTAAGAAAAATCATGAAACATAGAGTCTGATGTCAATAATATTTAAATGTATAAAATGTTTTAAAATTAAGTAGAAAGTATGATAAAAATCATCTATATGCTACTCCCTATGAATTGTACAGTGTAAGAAGAAATACCATCTGCAAAAGTCAAGCATCAACTACATGAAAACCAATGTTTATTCTGTGAGTTAATTTCAAAATTATACCATGTAAGTGACGAATGTTCTCTATTGGATACAGTTCAAAATGTGCCCAATAATGGATTTCTTCCCAGACTGCTTATAAATTTAAGCATGAGAAAGCTGAATTTCATTTGGCAAGGAGAAATAAATGTGTATTTAGCTTTCTACTAATAAGAGGCATCCGTTTACTAGTATTGGCAAATATTTTACAATTAATTTCTAAACAAATTTTCAAGATTAAATTATAATTGAAAAGTTTTGATGGTATCTATTGTGAACCAAAATTTGGAAATGATAATAATGAAACCCTTGCTTATAAGGAGTAAGTGTATGACAAACTGAAAGTCTCTCTGAAGAATTGGCTTTGATTTTTCTTCTATACAGTGAGTAACTAGTACCAGCTTGTAAGTAAATTGGAGAAATAACGACTTATCTGTGCCCCAATTACTACTAACCCAGTAGAAGAGGACAGATGTTTGTGGAGCTGGGAGAACTACACACAAGTATACATCAGACTGTTACAATTAAACACCTGTTTTTATGTTATTTGTTCACCATGAATTTTTGGAGCACCTGCTATATGTAAGTTTCCCTATAAAAGGACATTTAAGTAAACTCATGTTGGAGCAAAATCATATATTAATTTTAATGGAATTATGAGTATTCAAATAGAGACATCTTTTACTTTATACAAAAGCAAATTTATACCGTACTTTAATAAGGAATGCAAACCACAAATAAGTTATGATTTTACTAGAACAGCAAACATTTTTTTAAAAAGGAAAACAATGTAAGTTGATCTAGGTCTGTAGTTCTTAGGCATAAATAGGTATCTCAAGTCTTCAGAATGGATGAATTTTTTTTTTTTTTGGTATTCCATCTAAAATTTCCCTTAGTCTGCTTGAAACTCTAGCCTTAAGAATCAAAGAATTCCACAGATTTTTTTACACAAAGTGAGGTGGAATTTAGTCTTTCTTATATGTCACATATTCCTTAGAATCTGAGAAAGAAACAAAGCCCTCCATACACACTGCTCCCACTTTATTGACGGCTAAGAAACAAATTATTCAGTTCTCTCTTGGCTTTAGAAGTTTCACTTCTTCCTGTATTACAAAAGTGAAATATTATTGAAAAAAGGGTGGATGACATTAACTAGGTAGCAAAATATATGGATTTGTATAAGAAATTGAAAGAACTCCAAAATAATCACTTTTACATGTAATAGCCGTAAGGTAGAGGATTCTTATCTAGAATCCACATCTAAGATTTCATATCAAAGAGTTCCTGATTCTTGCTGGTTCTAGTACTTTTTTTTTTTTTCAGATATTCTTCAGGGCAAAACTACTTTTAAAACTGGTCCAATGAAAAAAATTCACTAGAAAATTTGAGACTATGTCAAAATCTGTATCAATGTTCTCTCCATAGTAAGTAAACACATTAAAGCTTGAGTAAATAAAATTGATATACAGTTTTTCTTAGATTTTCCCCAATTTTGAGGATAATGTTGGGAACCAGGTTTAGGACATTTACTGAGCATCAAGGTGCTTAGGAATGAATCAATACATTTATGCAAGATATTGATAAGGTATGTTGTTCAAATATTTGGGGTATGAGGTCTAGAAGATTAGCTGGCAACTGACTTCTTTGGGCTTTGATACTGCCAGGATGTTTTGATTGTTTTTTCCCTTACAAAAAATATTCAGGTGCCGATGTTTGGCATTCAGATTACTTCAGTGTCAAAATAAGGTCTTACAATGATAAAATAAGACATTAATATGTCATAATGTAGAAACAATCTTGAATTTACATGCTATTTAAAATATCATATTTCCAAAGGGAAATGTCAGGATATTTACTTTTGATTAACAGTCACCAAGAAGAACATTCTGCACATATTTAACAAGGGTAGTAATACCGCATCAAAAATATTTCTTGAATATTGTGAATGAAGGAGCCACAGAAAACTCAGCATGAAAGGTGACATCCTGGAGTTCTGCTCGGCTAGAATCCCATCTCCATTCTCAGCAGCAAGCAGGAGACTCAGAAAATGCTGACTTTAATTACAAACTTTATTTGTCAATACAATTCACAGTTTATACATGGTGCATTCCACCATAGGAACTGTCAGAACAGTTATTGAGGAAATGGGTGTAGCTTTCTTTCTAAAAGAGCCCGACTTTCTAAAATTTTGGTTAGAATTTTTTAAGTTTATAAAAGTACCTTCAACAAGTTAACTGCATATTTACATTTCTAGCTTAAATTTAAATTTGGGAAAATAAGCATCTATTTAAATGTTGTTTTTTTAAGATCCTCGGTTTATATTTTAAAACCCTAATCCGAATGCCACTTATTCTGATATTTCCACCACCCTCACCCCCCGAATAAAAGAAATGTCTTGCAATTGTATTTGGGGAAGTCATCTTCTTTCTGCATTTGAAAAATTATATATACAATGTACAGCAGATCTAAGTATGAAAATAAAAGAGAGTAGCAATCTCTACTAGGTGCCTTTAATGAATTTCTTCTGAATCTTGGAAACCTCCAAAGAGTTACAGGATATAAAATTCAACTAAAAAGGGTTATCAGCCTTTTCTATCTAAAAAAAAAAAAAAGCTCTCAAGATTTAAATTGTGCTAGAACAGCTTTTTCTCTAATGTCAAAGATGAATTATGCTTGCAATCTGCATTTTTTTTCCCCATGTGCAATATCACAGTGATCCCAGTTTCAACTTCTGCTCTCATGCTCAGTCACAGCTCCAGAGGGACACCCACACAAGGCGAGGCTGTGCCCAGCTCCGACTACAGCATCACCTCCCCTGTCTGGCAAAAGTCACCCAGGGAAAGAAAATCGGGTAAGACTTCCACATCAAAAAAGCAAAGACGTGCTGGCAGCATAATGTTTATTAGCAAATGCTAATATCGTGCTATCTTCTTTTCCTCAGAATGGTAATTCACACCAATTGTCTTAAATCACCTCCAATAAGATCCGTGTTTAACTGTTTTCTTCTGTCAGATCATATATATATATTTTTTCTTCTTTTGCTTCCACCTTTCAAAATATGTAGTGATGAATAAATGATAACTTCCAAATACTGCCAGGAAAAAAAAAAAAGGGACTGTTTGGAGCAGCCCATTTTACCGGGCTGGAAATAATTATACTGTGTATATGTACCACTGGTACCTGAGTCAAATAAATACTCAGAGGGGCCATCTGTGCACCTCATTTCTTTGCAGTGCCTTTAACGCTAGAATTTCTGAGAGTTGCTTCAATGTCCATCTAATTTGGCATCTATTCCTTCTTTGGGCATCATCACTTCAGTTTACACACTGTTCCCAGCAAGGTATGGTATTCAAACGGGAGTTGTGGGATAAAGGGCTGCAGAGGTGAGCCTAGGGGTGGAGGGGGGGAAGGAGAAACCACACATTAGCTAGAGAGGTTCTGTTTCTTCGGAAGATAAGGCACTGACAGAAAATTTCTTAGGTAAAAGGCTGCATATGAATCTCTTGCCATTTACAAAAAGAAACGTGGTCATCCATAAATGGTCCATATCTAGGCTCAGTTAGGTAGACCCTGAAAAGTTAAGGACTGATCCCTCGAAGCTACGTGATTACCAGAAACAATTATAATTCATTCTGAGGCCTTATGGCACATTACGAAAAGAGGGAGGAAAACAGTCTGGGCACAAAAGGCATCAGACATTGCTTGTTTTATTCCACTTGTCAAAGAAAGTGGACCGCTCAACAAGCATCATCAAAAAGATAGTGCTGGCTCAGAATTCCAAAATCTCTTGATGGTAGATGGCCATGATGGGTTTATCTATTTTTTCCCCCTTTGGAGCTCATGCACAATTTAAAAAATGCTACCAGCAACAGTCATAAAGAGCATATAGAAGTCCTCACCTATGGCTACACCTAAGGTTCTTCAAAGAGAGGGTTATTTAATGTTCTCGATAACCGCAATTTCCTCGCCTGCACAGTGTGGCGTCAATCCATTCAAATAGATACTCTCAGTTTTCAGTAAGGGAGGCAAGACATCCCTCTCGCTGGCTAGGTGATTGACGGACAGGGTCCTCCTACAAGGAGTCAGCTCTTGGTTGTGGTTCCCGGCAAGCTCCGCGGACAACTTCCGCTTGATGGAGGTGGCGCGTTGGAACTTGTCGTAGATCTCCACACTCAGGCGCCTCCTGGTCTCCTTGAACTCGGCCGTGACGTTGGCCGTCCACTCAGCGGCATGGGCTCTGAACTCTCCCACCTGGAGCATCACGCAGAGAAAACACAGAGAGACACCCACATGACAGTCAGCATTTTGTGTGCTTTATCTTCGGATTGTTTTATTGTCGTGTTTTTTTCAAACAAGAAGATGGTAGTAGCCCTTTGTGATACAGGAGGTCTGAGAATTGGTGTAATTAGGCACGTTGTGCAGGGCGACACTCCACCTTCTAGAGACAGGGCTCTAAAAATTAATTTGGGAACTTAAAACTCTCTGACCCGGATTGTATTAGAGGTACTAGATGTGCTTGTTTTTTTGTACACCGATCCTGCCATGGAAACTTCTGCAGCTGTAAAATGGCAATCTCTAACTTTTTAAAACATTCTGAGTTATTTTTTCATCTGTAATTTCAAGAAGTATTTGTAGAAAAGGCATTGAGACACAGTAGGAGCAGCAAGCCTAAGTCAAAGCCTGGAATGTGAACCCAGGTGACCTAGTTGGTTCTGGAAGCCACGCTGTGTGCTCGGGATGCAAACACAGGTTTGAGAGAGCAGAAGTGGTGTGTGCAAGAGCTCTGTATCCAACCCCACATTGGTCAGTGGGGAATTCTCTGTTTACTGAATAAGCAGTAAAATATTTTGTTTCTGCTTTCAGCGAAAGCAAAGGAATGAGAACTGGGAAGCCCACTTGGAGGCCCACTTGGAGAGTAAGTCCAAGGACTAGTTTCTCAATGAATGTTTGTGGAATCGGTGAAGTTACTCACTTCCTCGGGCGTAGAACAGGCATCTTATGGCACACAGGTCTTCTCCCTACACTAACAGTACTTTCTGCCACCTCCATTTTGATTATCATTAATATCTTTACAAAAATGGTCTTCTATTAACCATGGTTTTGCAAATGGCTTTTCCCCTCTCTTAGCCAATTTTAGTCATTTCTCCCTATTAGTATCCATTATTCTACCTCCTAGTCTATATCAGCTGATAAAAACAGGGGATGTAGGATGAGAGCCTCCGGTTCAGCTCTATTACTCACAGTTTGTGTGCCCACTGGCTAGCAGTTTTACCTTTTTTGAGCTTTAGATTCCTTATCTATAAAATAAGGGTGATAACAGTCTATCTCGCAGGAGAAACGTGTGTGTCTGTATCCTTAAAATATAAAGGACTACACAATGACTAATTATGACAATGAGGCTGGTGATGCTATAGCTTGCCAAGGGTACTTTGAGAGCTTAAAGGAAGAGTACCAGATATAGACTAAGTGATACAGAACTGAAAAAATGGGACATTTCCCCCTGCAATATAATTCACATATTCTAAGCATCCAGTGGCACCATGGTCAGAGGTCTCTTTGCAGCTCTCCCCAGAAAGGCAATGGATTACTTAACCCCTGAGTTATATGGATCTTTAAGTCGTGAGGTGCTTTGGGCATGTTGACAGCGCACATAAAAGATACAGCTGAACAGGGGTGCCTGGGTGACTCAGTCATCTGCCTTTGGCTCGGGTCATGATCTCAGGGTCCTGGGATCAAGACCTGTGTCAGGCTCCCTGCTCAGCGGGGAGTCTGCCTCTCCCTCATCCCTCCCCTATACTCCTGTGCATGTCTGTGCTCATGCACACACTCTCTCTCTTTCTCTCTCAAATAAAATCTTTTGTTTGTTTTTTAAGATACAGCTGAACAGTCATCCTGGCCAGATACGCTGGGTGATGTATTTCATCAGTCAAAGGAAGGCCAAGGCAAGAGAGTGTTTATGTTTACCTTCTACTCATTACTATAGCTGGAATAATATTTCAAAATATGCATTCAATGTAAACCTCAAACATTTACTCATATTAGAAAGGATTCTAATTATTAACAAAGGTCTATGTCATTGGATTGTGTAAAATTCTATACGTATATACAGTGCCTACTGTGCTAGGTGTTGTTCTTTTTTAAAAATGTTAACTTATTTAATCAACTCGATGAGGATGATTCTATTATTTTCCCCATTTCACTGAGACTAGGAAGTTAAAAAACTTAAGACACACAGTAAATATGTGGTGAAGCCAGAATTCAAACTTGGAGGTCTAGTTCCATCCTATTACTCTGCCTTGCCAGTACAATCTTACTAATTTTAAGGACTAAACATCTTTTGGAGGAGCACAAGGAAAATTCACATCGTATGGAAATCCATCCTGTAGCAGGTTATACTAGGGTGAGGACAGACTGCCATAATTTCCTAAAGATATTGGGAGAATGTTCCAGTATCTGCCCTCGGGCTACTTATCTAAACCAACAGTAGTATCTGCTCCCTCTCTATTGTGCCCTGATCTTTCTATTAGTCTTCATGATACTGGATTTAGGGAACATAGCCACTCAAACTCAAAGCTTGAAAATAAAGCAGAAAAACAAGAGAAAAATAAAAGAGAGTCCCTCAAAAATGAAACGAACACCATCAAAATAATTAACTTATTCCCATTCCTTTAAAAAAAAAATCCTGACCTTATAGAATTGGCCATAGCAATGTATTCATTATTGACCAAATAACAGTGTCCTGAAGTACAGACCCATTTCTGTCAATGGGGCTAAAATTGTATATTCAAACTCTGAAGGTGCTTTTTTTTGTTTTCAATGAAATTAGAGCGTCACATTTATATAAGTCAAACTTTCCTTGATTGAAATGTTAATGTTTGTGGTACTCTGGATAATTACAGTTAATCCTTATGCACTAAAACATTTTTGTTTCATTGGATTTTTATTAAAAAAAATCTTTCAATAACTTAATCAAATAGTATTTCATCTCCCTAAAACTAAGCAATCTACACCACTTAGTAACAAAGCGGAGGACCAAAAATGAGCAAAAATAGCACCTAAAAGATCATAGCTAATGTTTCTAAAACTCATACACTTGACCCCCCGATTCCAGGAATTCTTAACTTTTACACAGTGCGTCCAGGTCACGTGATTTGCTTTACAAGAAAAGGAAGACTATGGCATGCTACAGTCACTTGCCCTTTAACCTGGAAGGGAACTGTTCTCATCCTTGTCACTAAATCCAGTGGACCATTCTCTGTCCCTGTTTTGCCCGATCTTCACAGCTGCAAAGGGTTTTGCTGACTCCTCCCTCCCTTCCAATCAATCTTTGGTCCTAGTTACCAAATCAGCACCCTCTCAAGGTCCTGCTTTATCATTCAGGTTGATTCTTCTCAGTCACCTTGGGGGCTGCTTTCTCTTAGCCTTTCCTTGACTAGCTCTGCTCCACAGGGTTCTCTGCTTCTCATATCCTTCCAGTGGATGACTCCCAAATCCATATTTCTAGGTCTAATCTCCCTACCGAATTCTGTATCTGTATAACTGACTGCTTGGTAAACACCTTCACTTTAGATGATGTGCAGGCATCTCAAACTCAGCCTCTCTCCAAATGAAATCATTTAACTCCTCAAACCTGTTCTTACCTAATTTCTTATTACAGTGAACAGCACCATTAACCACTACGTTTCCCAAGCTGAACTTCAGTATCATCCTCTGTTCTTCCTCTCAATCTTACATCAAATCAGCCCTGAGCCTTGCTGATTTACACCACCTTTTCTCTCAGTTCCTTTCACCTCTCTCCATTCCTATTGTCAAAACTGTGGTCCTGTCCTGAAATACTACCTCAGCAGCCTCCCTCCACCTCCCTCCACATGCATTATCCATGCAACAGTCTGAGTGTCCTTTCATAAACTCTTATTGATCAGGTACTTTCCCTTGTGTAAAACCATTCAATTGATTCTCGTTTCCCTTAGGATAAAATCCAAACTCTTAAAGTTGGATTTAGTGGCTCATATGGTCTAGGGTCTACCTCTTTAGCCTCACTTCTAAGTCTACTCTGGGGGGGCCATCCCGAACATTTATTTACTCAAACATGCCACTCGTTCTTTTGCCTGTATTCATTCATTGCTCATGATTTTCTCTGTTCAGAATACTGTTTCCCAGTCCTTCTCTAGTGCCCCCTGCATTTCCTACCCAACCTGAACTAGATCTCTTCAGGTCTACCATTCCCTGCCAACCGCCCCCTACCCCAGACTATGTCAGGATCATTCCAGCACTGTACTTCTCTAGCGTTACTGACGTATATTACAGCTACTAGTTTAATTGCTGTCCTGGCTTCATGGCAATAGAGAGGGATATCTTGTTCAGCTTTCCCAGAACTTAGAAGAGTGCACATAGCTGGAATTCAGTATTTGTTGGACAAATGGTAGAAAAAAATCAATCATGTTTGGGAAACATGCTCCAATAAGAAGGATGTGCCTCTTGGTTGACTCTAATGGGAGAATCCTGTTCCTTTCAGGAGAGAGATGCAGCTGGATCTATTCATAGTGAAGGTTCAAAGTATGTTTCCTCAGACTTTTTAGTCTTTCTAAAATCTCACCATTCTAAGAAGTCTGTGATGCTACCAATGTCTCATCTTCAATGTGAAGAAAATCATTTAAATTCCCTTCTCCCCACCAGCCCCCTAACCTCTGTCATCATTCTCACCACTCTGCACGACAATACCTGACTAGGCCACCCCACCATTCTTGTGGAATGTAATCTTTAAAGTTAAAGAATGCTTTTACATTAGAGAATCACCAACATCTTTGTCAGCAACTATGAATACTTTTTAAGCATCTATAGCTTTCTAAGGTAGCAAAGTCTCATGATTATAGTGGTATTTGCCTCCTCAGTAGTGGTTCCAAGCCCTACAGTTCACGTCCTCTAAAGCAGCTCAAATAATACAAAGAAGGCCCTTGGAATGGTAGCAACATAATTTAAAATCAAGCACTTGCCATATATTTCAATGCTTTTAGAGCAATTTTCCTAAATCACTTAAGGTTGATAGGATGACCTAAGAAAGATGGAAGTTCACTGTTCTAGAAACTGGTAATTAATGAAGTTCACAGGAGGCTCATCTGTAACCATAAAGAGTATTTATCACCCCATTGACTCCAACCAACCAACAACAAGGCCGATTGTTTGAGGGTAAAGATTATTGGTTAAGTTCTTATCAAGCTCAGTCTTTCTACCCACTCATCCCACACTGCAGCATTTGGGACAGTGTGATTGAATAAAGTTTAGTTTCCCCAACCTAGATGGTAAGCTTAATGACAGAGACAATGCATCTTATTTATTTCTTCTCATAAAAGTATCCAACATGGTAATTTGAACAAACTAGGCTCTTGCATACTTTCTGACTGACTAGTGAGAAATCTGTGACCGTTGACTGACACAGCCCTCTTCCTGTGTACAAACACTCTCAGGGGCTCTCCAGGAAAGCTGCATATGTTCTATATCAGTGTGTGTTGGTATAGCCTGAAGAGAAAGCAATTTATAAATCAATTTTACTAATCACTAAAATGTTCATAGCCTTTGATAAAAGTCAATTACTCTAAAGAAATTTATTCTGGGCAAGAATTTTCACCAAAGGAAAAAATATGTATAAAGATAGTCTCGGAACCATATATATATTTTTAAAGTTTTTAAAATTTATTTAAGTAATCTCTACACCCAACATGGGGTTTGAACTCATGACCCTGAGATCAAGAGTTGCATGCTCTTCCGACTGAGCCAGCCAGGTGCCCCTGAACCATATTTTTAATAGCATAATATTGAGATTAATGAAGGTCATTTAAGAAATCAGTGTTTATGAGACATCCTCATCTACAGAAACCCTTTTCTTCTATTATGATGTGTTAAATAAAGTGATAAAGGAAATACAATTATATCTTTATTTTGATTACAACTGTGCAAAATAATGAATGTATATAGGCAAGGGTAGTAAGAGTAACAGTATGTAAAAATGGAAACCGTAAATTTCAACAATCACGTAAGGAATATCTATTATGGACCAGGCCCTGGGCTTAGCGCTGACTCTCTTGAGTTGCAGCAATTTGAATAGTTTTTTTCCTTTTAAATCTCCCCTTACTGATGTTATAGTACTACCTATGCACATTCAGTGTCCAGCATACCCAGCCCTGAGTAAAGCTTGTGAGGGCAGAGTTCTCTATGGAATGCTTTTTATTTGTTCAACACATGCATCAGAATTGGATTGCAATTGCCACTGGGAATTTTTCTTATCCAGGTATCAAAGTGAAACGAACCTTGAAGGAATCTTTAATGTTACAAAGAAAGAAAAAATGAGAATCAATAAGATGAAAAGGCAACCTACAGAATGGGAGAAAATATTTGCCAATCCTATTATCTGATAAGGGGCTCATATCCAAAATACATAAAGAACTCCTACAACTCAACAGCAAAAAACTAATCCAATTAAAATAATAGGCAGAGGATCTGAACAGATATTTTTCTTTTCTTTTTTTTTTTAAAGACTTATTTATTTTAGAGAGGAAGAGAGAGGGAGAGAGAGAGAATCTCAAGCAGACTCCCTGCTGAGCAGGGAGCCCAATGTGGGGCTCAACCTCACAACCCTGAGATCATGACCTGACCTGAAATCAAGAGTCAGATGCTTAACCGACTGAGCCACACAGATGCCCCTGAATAGACAATTTTCCAAAGAAGCCATACAGATGGCCAACATGTACATGAGGTGTTTAACATCATTCATCATTGGGAAAATGTAGTTCAAAACGAAAATGACATATCACCTCACAACTGTTCGAATGGCTAGTACCAAGAAGACAAGAACAGGTATTAGCAAGGATGTGAAGAAAGGGAACCTTGTGAACTTTTGGTGGGAATATAAATTGCTGCAACCACTGTGGAAAACACTATGCAGGTTCCATAAAAAATTAAAAATAGAACTAGCATATGATGTAGCAATTCCACTTCTCAGTATTTATCCAAAGAAAATGAAACCACTTACTCAAAAAGATATATGTGGGCACCTGGGTGGCTCAGATGGTTAAGCGTCTGCCTTCGGCTCAGGTCATGATCCCAGAGTCCTGGGATCGAGTCCCGCATCGGACTCCCTGCTCCTTGGGAGCCTGCTTCTCCCTCTGCCTCTGTCTCTCTCTCTGTCTCTCATGAATAAATAAATAAAAGATATGCACCCCCATGATCACTGCCACATTATTTACAACAGCCAAGGCATGGAAGCAACCTAAGTGATCATCAGTGGATTAATGGATAAAGAAACTGTCACACACACACACACACACACACACATGCACGCAGGAATATTCAGCCATAAAAAATGAAATCTTGCCATTTGCAACAACATGGGTGGAACCTGCGGGCATTATGCTAAGTGAAATAAGTCAGACAGAGAAAGACAAGTATCATATGATTATGTGATCTCACATGTGGAATCTTAAAACATACACACACACACACACACACACACACACACACACACACCCAACCTCATAGTTACAGAGAAGAGATTGATGGTTGCTGGAGGCAGGGAGTGGGGGGGCGGTAGTCAAAATGGGTGAAAGGAGTTAAAAGGTATAAACTTCCAGTTATAAATAAGTCATGGGGATGTAATGTACACCATGGCAACTATATTTAGTAACACTGTACTGCATATTGGGAAGTTGCAAAGAGAGTAGATCTTAAAAGTAGATCTAAAAGTAGATAAAAAAAAATTCTGTAACTATGTGTGGTGATGGATATTAACTAGACCTGTGGTGATCATTTTGCGATATATACAAATATTGAATCATTATCTAGTACACATGAAAGTAATGTTATGTAGTATGCGAATTATATCTCAACAAAGGAATTAAAAAATTCTCCCCCCCCAAAAAAAGACTGAGAATGTTTGAGTCATTATTTCTGAATCTTAACTCTACCTTGTTTACTAAAGCATAATTCATTATACTTTACTATGCATCTAGGTGTGATGACTTTCATATTTGTTAATGATTTCGCTTCTGAAGGCTTCCTTGTCTCTACCCCAGGTCAATCTTTACCAGAATAGTCATTTCCTAGTAATAGAAGGTGTAATGACCTAAAGAGAATTTTCCATATTCTCAGTCTGAAAATTTTTAAATTACAGGTCTTTTAAATGTTTTGTCTTTATCAACTGCATTTCTAAGGTTATTTTCCTTCAAACAATTCTGCAAAATGCTAGCCACTTTTTTTTCCCCAAGAGTAAAGCTGATTTGTGAGGAGCAGTGATTCCTTATAATTTTTCCCTTCTGATCTGTTTCTTAACCAAGCTTCTGTGACAGGAAGACATAATCCTAACCTGAGTCTTGATAAGAGACTAGATTCTAGGTTGCATGTCATCTAAGTGTCCTCTCAACATGGTAAGAGTCAATGTCTCCCCACCAGCTGGAGTTACCTGAAAAATTGCTGTTGAATTTTAGATAATATACAAGGGGCTCTACAATTTTCAACCATGCTGTTTCATGAGTCCTGTTTTTGTTTTGTTTTGTTTTTGGTAAAATTCAACAATCACCAAGAGGTTAAATATTATTTCATTTTAATTTGCTTAATTTATCAAATGAACTTGTGAAATTCCTCAAATTTAGAATAATTCTAACCCAAATTATTTACCTTAACTCTCTATTTTACTTTGACCAAACAAGTCTTTTACTCTTCCATACATTTCTATTAAATAGGAAAACCCAGTATTCTGTGCTTCAGCTTTTCACCTAGAATCATAACTACCCTACTTCTGCCTACCCATGAGCTTTGAAATTATACAACATTCTTTATAGAGTTTTGGTTTTCAGATCATTAATAGATGAGTAATAATAAAAAATTTGATAATATTCTAAATTTTCCAGTTCCAAACACTGAATAGCTCAGCAACATTTTTTCCAATTACTTTCAGGCAGCTACTTTAGGGTAAATTTGTGGTGTAATTTAGAAATTTGGCAACAGTGACTCCACTGGTCCTTTGTGGTAAGATAGCAATTCAAAATTTTTCCCCTCAAATCTCTTTCCACCAGTCATTTCCCTTGAATGACTCCCTTCCATTCTCAGTTCACAGACACGGCCATGTTTTGCAGTCCTATAATCTCTGCTAGTCAGTTTCTCCCTACAGACCTTACCCTACCTTCTATTTTTCTATTCTAATTGGCTTTTTCTTCTTATGTATGCTCAATTAACCATGAACAATAATCACTCATTATAGGTAAGCCAGTCCCTTTCATAGACTCATAACTAGATGACCATGAACAATAATCACTCATTATAGGTAAGCCAGTCCCTTTCATAGACTCATAACTAGATGAGGAATTTCCATCTGAAACTCTGTAAGGTTTTTGTAAGATTTTTCCATTAACAAAAGCCAACTCAAGTACTGGGTAATACTTGGAAGAGCTTCAACTTTTCTTTAAAAAAAAAACATTTTTTTTAATGTGCAGATCTAACCTTTGATTTAAAGTTTTATTTAAATTCCAGTTAACAGAACAGCGTAACATTAGTTTCAGGTGTACAATATAGAGATTCAATACTTACATACAACACCAGGTGCTCCTCACAAGTGCACTCCTTAATCCCCATCACCTATTTTACCCATCTGCCCACCCACCTCCCGTCTGTTAACCACGAGTTTGTTCTCTATAGTTAAGAGTCTGTTTCTTGGTTTGCCTCTCTCTCTCTCTCTCTCTCTCTCTCTCGACTTTCCCCTTGGCTCATTTGTTTTGTTTCTTAAATTCCACATATGAGCAAAATCATATGGTATTTGTCTTTCTCTGACGGCATTATTTTGCTTAGCATTATACTCTGTAGATCCATCCGTGTTGTTGCAAATGGCAAGATTTCATTCTTTTTTTTATGGCTAATATTCCATTGTATCATTTTGACATGGGCAGAATAACTTGGATAGAGAACCTTCTCCCTAAGGGATTTAAAAAAAAAGATACTTATTTATTCTCTTTTCTTTTCTTTCTTTGAGAGAGGTGAATGCATGTGGGGGAGGAGCCGAGGGAAAGGGACAAGCAGACTCCACACTGAGCACCGAGTCCACAGGGCTCGATTTCAGGACCCTGAGATCATGACCTGAGCCAAAATCAGAAGGCAGGCGCTTAACTGACTGAGCCGCCCAGGTGCCTCTCTAAGGGATGTCTTCAAAAGAATCTAAAGCAAAACTGACCATTTAGGACTGAATGACCATTAAGTAATTTTCTTCACCAGGAATGAAACTAAAGAGGTTTTTCTTGTCTTTGTCCAATGCATTATCCTATCCCTTTGACAGCGGAATATTAATTTATTGTTCTCAGTGCTTAAATACAGACCTTAATGACGTGAGGAAAGTTAAATATGAAAAGCAGGTAGCCAAGTTGAAAACATTCCTCTGGTTAAATGTGTAAAAATAATTTGAAGCCTACTTTGCATTCCAACTTCAGAGGTTGCCTAGACTGTAATTCCTGATAATTATTATTAATTCATTTTCTGAAGTATTGACATTTTGTTGTATTGTTGAACTGCACTGTTAAAAAGAACATTTCAAAGTATTCTCTTTACCGACCAGGTTAAAAAAAAAATCAACTAAAAGGATTACTAAGTGTCACATTATCTTGACAGAATAGTACATGATGTTTTTCTCTGGTTTTCAGGAAACTGTATGTAATATTCATAAGGCCTCTTTAAACTACTTTTTTTAGCTGGCAATTTCTCCACTTCTTAACAGCACACATATTAACATAATTGTGCAAAGATTAAGTACAATAGTTTTAATAAAACAATGTCAAGGAAAATAACAATACTAATATTAATACTGTGATTTTAAGTACCTTTCCTGTAAAAATGTGCAAGTATTATATATAATGTTAACCGCTTTAATGATAAGGTGGGGCTGCAAAATCAGACATTCACTTGTTGTACAGTAGACTCAACTTCTTAAGTTTTTTATAGGTGCGACATATTGTCAATGTATCACTGAACATTCTTTTTTTTTTAAAGATTTTATTTATTTATCTGAGAGGGAGAGAATGAGAGGGGAGAGGGCCAGAGGGAGAGGGAGAAGCAGGCTCCCCGCTGAGCAGGGAGCCCGATGTGGGGCTCGATCCCAGGACCCTGGGATCATGACCTGAGCCCAAGACAGACTCTTAACCGACTGAGACACCCAGGTGCCCCTATCACTGAACATTCTTGAAATTCTCCCCTCTGGTATTAGAGTTACTTTGACAATCCGTATTGTGGAGCTCAGTCCAACTTACAGGACATTTTATTGTACTGTAAAGATAGGGATATTAAAATTCATAAAACAATATAATTTATGTACTTTTTATAAAATTTCACGTGCTCATGACTGAGTTATAGTAGGTAGATATTTGTCTGACAGTACAATGTGGAAACTCTATCATGGGCTGATGGTGGGGTAGTGCTGTGTTTGTTTTTCTTAAAGGTATATAGCTGTGTGACAAATACCAGTTAAAAGTAATAACTGAATGAAGGGCTGGTGAAGCTTTATAATCATTCTCCACAAAACATATTCATTATATATTTAATAAAATCAAAACAGGGGCACCTGGGTGGCTCAGTCCCCTAAGCTTCTGACTCTTGGTTTTTGGCTCAGGTCATGATCTCATGGTTTTGGGATCGAGCCCTATGTCGGGCTCCATGCATAGTGTGGAGTCTGCTTTGGATTCTCTCTCTCCCTCTCAAATAAATAAATAAATAAGCTAAAAAAAACTGATGTTTCAAAACTCTCTCAAGAAACCTGGATTTAATAGTAGCTTACTTATGGGGCACCTGGGTGGCTCAGATGGTTAAGTGTCTGCCTTTGGCTCAGGTCATGATCCCAGGGTCCTGGGATCGAGCCCCATATCGGGCTCCTGGCTTAGTAGGGAGCCTGCTTCTCCCCCTCCCTCTGCCTCTCCCCCTGTTCATGCGCTCTCTCTCTCTCTCTCTGTATCTCTGTGTCTCAAATGAATAAATAAAATCTTTTAAAAAATAGTAGCTTACTTATAACAAAAGGGCATTTTATGTTCATATGGGACTAAGACCTGTGCACTAAAAAAATGCTTTTGCTTTCTTCTGTCTTCTGCTTTCCTTCTGAAACAACTCAGCCCTAAAGCAATTGGGTGAAGCAGAACTTGGGAGACATCAGTGGGGTGGGTTTGGGGAGGGGCCCATGGTGCCAGAGTGGCATATCAGAGTTAGACCAGCATAAGAGGAGCACCTGCACAATGGGGTGGCAGCCCAATGTGGGGTATCAGAGCCTGAGAGGAATGAGGGGGACAACCCATATAAGGGCAACCCAACACAGAGTGCTGGAGACCTAATGGGGTGGAGAGGGCATCCCTGAAGGGTAGGGGGTGGGACAGCAGTGGTGACATACAAGGAGACTGATGGAGAATAATGAGAATTGGATATTTCACTGCAGAAAAGGAATTACAAATATAAAAAAGCAGAAAATTAGGGGTGCCTGGTTGGCTCAGTCAAGTGTCCGACTTTTGATTTTTGGCTCAGGTCATGATCTCAGGGTTGTGAGACTGAGCCCCATACTGGGCTCCACACTCAGTGTGGAGTCTGCTTAAGAGTCTCTCTCTTCCTCTCCTTCTGCCCTCCCCCCTCCCTCTCTAAAAAAAAGGCAGGAAATTAGAATGAACTCTTATGTCAGACTGCAACTGGGGATACCATTTTTTTCTGTAATTTTTATTTTTTAATTTAGGTATAATTGACATATTAATTTCATGTGTATAGTGTAATGACTTGACATTCATATATATTGCAAAATGCTCACCAAAGTCCAGTTAACATCCTCATGGTTTTCAAGATACACAGATAGATATCAAATAGGTAGAAATATGTGTATTCATGAATATAAACTACCTTCTTTAGCTTTGTCTACTCAGAGTGTCTGGGAAAATAACAGCACCATTAGCAATGAGCACCCAAATCTCTGTTTCTAAATACCATTACCCACTAAAGGAAACCGTGGCTCCTTGGAGAAATGAATGACTCTGAGGCCAGGCAGAGAAATTTTAAGTTGACCCAGGAACATATGATTGTGCCAGGAAGTAAAGAATTGCTCAAAGAATAATGGGGATACACCAAAAGGCACAGAAGACAGCTTGCAGGGGCTCCCACTAGCCAAGTCTGGAACTACTTGAGGATCAAAATAAATGCTGTTTGTAACAGATTATAGCCCATTGATTATAGTAGACTGACATATATACACACATATATGTATACATAAATGTGTATATATCTGTGTGTGTGTATATACATACACATACACACACACACACATATATAAGTTTGAGGATGAAAGGGATAACCATAATATCTCAAAGTACTTCCCCACAAAATGTGTATTAATTACACGGGGAAGGGGTGCCAGGGTGGCGGTTAAGTGTCTGCCTTTGGCTCAGGTCATGATCTCAGGGTCCTGGGATTGAGCCCCACATCGGGCTCCTTGCTCAGCGGGGAGTCTGCTTCTCCCTCTCCCTCTTGTGCTCTCACTATCTCTCTCAAATAAATAAAATCTTCAAAAAATAATCACACAGGGAAAGGAGTAACTTTATAGTGGAGAAGCCTGGCAGACACTACTTTTTGTGATTGTAGTTAACATCCAGATAATGGGACAAATCAAAATTGTGTGCCATCTAAGAGGGTAGAATGAGAAGAGCTTTTTCATGTGTTATTTAGACTTATGTTGGGTATCAATTACCGTGATATCTGTATTTCATTGGTACACTGAAAAAGATAGATCATAGTTGTAGTTGAAAGTCAGTGTCTAAGTTCACTGAAAATTATATCCTTTAAAACTATTTAACCTAAAATGAAGAATCTTAGATTTCAACATAAAAATATGCATGGACAGACTTCACTTTTCAAAATACTTTCAGGGAGTTCAAACACAAAAAGTGTGAAGACCCCTGCTCTGAACCACTGTTTCTTAGCTATGGTGTTGGTCAGCCCGCCCACTCCCTTAGTCTCCTCCAGAGACACAGTTGTAGCTCACTCCTTTATTCTCCACTTCACTTTTCCTCTTCCTCTATCCCAGAGTTTTGCAAAGAGAATGTAAATATTTTGGTCCTTTTTAACATGATTGATTTAGGATGTGTTCCCCAACCGTGAGCTTCAGGGACCATATGAAACTCTTGCAACTGTATATAGACTATGAGGATTTGTGCATTTTTAAAATTATGTTCAATTAGCCAACATACAGTACATCATTAGTTTTTGATGGATTTGTGCATTTTTTTAGTGGGTAAGGGGATCAGAGCTCTTCACAAACTCTCAAACTTTCTGTGACCCAGAAAAGGTTATGAACCCCTGCTATATGAAATAAATTCAACATTGATGTTAATAAAAGTGGAAGACCACTCCTGTGTTTCATAAGTTTCATTTTGTGTACTGTTTTATCACAACTGCCAAGCCCAGTAGAGGCACTTTGTAGGCACTTAATAGAGCTTTGTCAAATAAGTGTCCTAGGAGCCAAAGGAATTTGGGGATGTCACAAGAAGGTTGGCAGATAACAGACAAGAGGATGGTAGAGAGTATTATTTCAGACACTGAGCGTCATGATGCAAAGGCCCAATGGAATGTTAGGAGAAAAGCTATTGCCCTCATAGTGCTTACTGGATGAGACAGACAAATAATTTCACAAGTAAATTCATAATTGCAAATCATGATTAAGTACAGTTAAGCCAAAGTAAGGAATGTCAGGAGAGCATATAAGGAAGAGGAAGAATTAGACTGGTGGGGTCACATGGACGTCTGGAGGGATGTGACATTTGATCTCAGATCAGAATGATCTCTGTAGTCAGCAAGGTAATGAGCCTGGAGAAGAGCGGTCAAGGCCAGAGCAGAGCACGTGGGAAGGGAGGGGATGGGAAGGGACACATGTGGAAAAGAGCTTGGTGCAGAGAACTGAAAGGTGGTCCATATAGCTCGAGTCTAATGAAGCCACAAGATGAGGCTCGAGAGGTGGGCAGGGCCCAAATTATGCATGACCACAGAAGTCATGTTAATGCAAAGATCTTGAATTTATTCTCAGAGCAATGCAAGACAACTGAGCAATTTGAAGCAGAGAATAAAAATGTCAGTTTGGGGTTTTGGTTTCTGTGCACGCACCACATATGTTGACAAAAAGGTCCTGAGTGCAGAGACAAGAATAGGACTTCAACTTTTATTTATTTTTGTTAGGCTGCTACTAATATTTAATATATGGAATGACACTGGTGCCCTCACTTGGTCCCTGTGGACCTTGGAGGAATGATGAGGAAAGGGCGGGATTTCAACAATGGGCAGGTTGGCAGGGGCTCCCTCACTTCATTGCTGTCAGTGTTTTCTGGTGTATTAGAATTTACAGGCTCTTAACAATGTGGTTACTTCTATAAAATCAAAATCTCTACATAGAATTTCTGTAATACTAAGTAATAAGATGGGATGTAGCCATGAAAATCTTAGGCACTGACATATAGTTGCCTCATGGTATAACACTTAAAGATCACCTATGCATTTTTCTTTCTTAAAATTTGATAAGCTACTCTGGGACGACAAATGTTTTCTATCGAGCAGGGAGAGGGACAGACGGGGAGGGAGAAGGAAAGGGAAAGAATCCCAAGCAGACTCTTCACAGCGTGAGTCCCACATGGGGCTCAGAGCTCAATCCCACAGCCCTGAGATCATGACCTGAACAGAAACCAAGAGTCGGACATTTAACCGACTGGACCAAGCCACCCAGGTGGCCCCTGGAAAAAGAATTTTTTAAAACAGGTGTTTAGAAATGTTGTCATTGTTATATAGAGTGCCACTTATCAAATCATATGTCTTAATACTTTAGTAAACTTGGAAGAAGGTTTTTATAAACTGTTGAAAAGTCTCCCAAACAAAGAGTTTCAGAGGATATTCAACATGGACTAGCATTAAAAATAACCATTTGACATCAGTAAAGATGGCTATTTCCTAGCTTAGGAAAGCCATTTGCACAATTTGTGAAATGATACTGAAAAGTGAGTACAGTGTACCACAGGCAAAATTAAAAAAAAAAAGTCCTCCTTTCATCTGGATCTATGTGAGTTAGCTTTTTCCAGACACAACAGCTATTAAATCAAGAATCAAAATAAACTGCACTGTGAAGTAGAATTGGGAATTACTATAACATGGAGTGTTAAATCCAAGATCTCAAAAAGTAATGGAACATTCAAATTGTACTGTCCTCATTATTAATAACTTTTAGTGAAAGCAAAAAAGATTTTTTTTATTATCAGTGAAAACAAAACATTTTTAAATGACTTCATTTTCATCTTTTAACATTTCTACCTTTGCATGTATTTTAAATATATAATGTATCGGTACAGAAACATGGTAGTACATGTATGTAACTTATAAGTAAACATGCACACAGCAGAGGCACATACTCATTTTTTTTTTTTTTTGCAAATAATTACTCAGTAAAACTTTTGGAGACCACTGGAGAAAGGAAATGGATCCCTGGGAGATGGAGAGGAAAGGCAGACATCTGGGTAGGATTCTGCGGTAGGGGTCAGACAGGCTAATATGGTAGCTTTGGAGCTAGAGAGACATGGAGCAGAGGGAAGCACTGATGTGTTTTGATGATACTATCCCTAGAACTTGTGACGTATGAGTCATGGAGGTGAGGAATAGTAAAGTATCCAGAGTGATTGAAAAGATTTTGGCATGAGCAAAAGAAAAGATTTTAAGTGAGATCTAGTGTGAACTGGAACATTAGAGAAGAAGGATATTTTGGGGACTGGGGCTATCACAATCCCATGTGGGTCATGTTAGATTTGAGATGGTAAAATAGGTAGTTAATTATAAAGTATCCCTTGCACTGCAGCTCCTTCCACCATATTGGGGAAATTCCAACCTCCATAAATGACTCACTTAGCACAACAGCCTCACCAACATCTACTTCCACCATTCCCAGCTCTGTAACCTTTGCAGCAGGTGAGCACCCATCCACCTGTCCCTATTCTTGACCTCATCTCTGACCATAATTCCAATCTCTCTAGATCTTTACTCTCTGACCATCATTATTCTAAACTGTGACTTCACTGAGCCTCTTAGACTCTTGGTCCATTAGTATCTTAAGCCCATTAGTCCCTCTTGACTCCTCCCCATACTCTCCCACCACCCCCAAGATCCCCTCAAACATTATTTGTGTACATATTTTGATAGCCATGTATTGTACTGTGGCTACTGGTTTTTGTCTATCATGTTTCCTATTGGACACTGGTCACTGAGGCCTGAGAGTATGTCTTACTGTGTCATTGTTTTATCTCCAGATCCAATCTCTGCCTGAAGCACAGTGGCTGCCCCAGAGAGCTCTAAAAACTAAACTGTACAGAGCATATTAATTGCTCTTTCTTTAAGCTATTTACCTAAATTTATGAAAATATTTAAATCACACATATCGATCAGGTTCAGTAGGTAAACTGAAGGTGAGTGTTTTAAAATTTAAATCCATTAAATTAATTTTGAATGTAAGAATATTGGAAATTTTATTCCAAGCAGTGCCAGATATGTGTTTTTTCCTATGAGAGTAAAAGGAAAAAGTTATTTAGGTTTCTAGGGCTAAACCAGTCTCTAATCAGGCATATTACCAGAATCACCACCAGGGCAAGCTATAGATGAGTGGCTGGAGAGTTATAGAGTGTGAAAAAGAAGATGAGACCTCAGCATCATGAAGGCCATACATGAAAGACCCACAGCTAACATCCTCCTCAATGGTGAAAAACTGAGAGCTTTCCTTTTATGGTCAGGAACAAGAGAGGGATGTCCATCCTCACCACTGTTATTCAGCATAGTACTGAAAGTCCCAGCCTCAGCAATCAGAAAAAAAAAAAAAGAAGAAGAAGAAATAAAAGACATCCAAACCAGTAAGGAAGAAGTTAAACTTTCACTGTTCATAGATGACAGGAATACTCTATGTAGAAACTCTGAAAGACTCCACCAAAAAACTGTTAGAACTGATACACGAATTCAGTAAAGTTGCAGGATAGAAAATCAACATACAGAAATCTGTTGCATTTCTATAGACCAATAATGAAGTAGCAGAAAGAGAAATCAACACAGAAATCAGTGGCATTCCTATATACCAACAACAAGACAGAAGAGAGAGAATACCATAAGATACCTAGGAATAAATCTAACCAAAGAGGCAAAGGATCTATACTCAGAAAACTATAAAATACTCATGAAAGAAATTGAGGAAGACATAAAGAAATGGAAAAACATTCCATGCTCATGGATTGGAAGAACAAATATTGTGAAGATGTCAATGCTACCTAGAGCAATCTACACATTCAATGCAATCCCCATCAAAATACCATCCACTTTTTTCAAAGAAACGGAACAAATAATCCTAAAATTTGTATGGAACCAGAAAAGACCCTGAATAGCCATTGGAATGTTGAAAAAGAAAAGCAAAGCTGGCGGCATCACAATTCCAGACTTCCAGCTCTATTACAAAGCTGTCAACATCAAGACAGTATGGTACTGGCACAAAAACAGACACATAGATCAATGGAACAGAATAGAAAGCCCAGAAATGGACCCTCAACTCTATGGTCAACTAATCTTTGACAAAGCAGGAAAGAATGCCCAATGAAAAAAGTTTCTTCAACAAATGGTGTTGGGAAAGTTGGACAGCCACATGCAGAAGAATGAAACTGGACCATTTCCTTACACCACACACAAAAATAGACTCAAAATGGTTGAAAGACCTAAATGTGAGACAGGAGTCCATCCAAATCCTAAAGGAGAACACAGGCAGCAACCTCTTCGACCTCAGCCGCAGCAAATTCTTCCTAGAAACATCGCCAAAGGCAAGGGAAGCAAGGGCAAAAATGAACTATTGGGACTTCATCAAGATAGAAAGCTTTTGCACAGCAAAGGAAACAGTCAACAAAACCAAAAGACAACCGACAGAATGGGAGAAGATATTTGCCAATGACATATCAGATAAAGGGCCAGTATCCAAAATCTATATCAAACTAAACACCCAAAGAACAAATGATCCAATCAAGAAATGGGCAGAAGACATGAACAGACATTTTTCCAAAGAAGACATCCGAATAGCCAACAGACACATGAAAAAATGCTCAACATTGCTCAGCATCAGGGAACTCCAAATCAAAACCTCAATGAGATACCACCTCACACCAGTCAGGATGGCTAAAATTAACAAGTCAGAAATGACAGGTGTTGGCGGGGATGTGGAGAAAGGGGCACCCTCCTACACTGTTGGTGGGAATGCAAGCTGGTGCAGCCACTTTGGAAAACAGTATGGAGCTCCCTCAAAAAGTTGAAATAGAGCTACCCTATGACCAGCAATTGCACTACTGGGTATTTACCCCAAAGATACACATGTAGGGATCCGAAGGGGTATGTGCACCCCATGTTTATAGCAGCAATGTCCAGAATAGCCAAACTATGGAAAGAGCCAAGATGTCCATTGACAGATGAATGGATAAAGAAGATGTGGTGTATATATATACAATGGAATATCATGCAGCCATCAAAAGGAATGAGATCTTGCCATTTGCAATGACGTGGATGGAACTGGAGGGTGTTATGCTGAGCGAAATAAGTCAATCAGGGAAAGACATGTATCATATGACCTCACTGATATGAGGAATTCTTAACCTCAGGAAACTGAGGGTTGCTGGAGTGGTGAGGGTTGGGTGGGATGGGGTGGCTGGGTGATAGACATTGGGGAGGGTCTGTGCTATGGTGAGCACTGTGAATTGTGTAAGACTGTTGAATCACAGATCTGTACCTCTGAAACAAATAATACAATGTATGTTAAAAAAAATAAAAGAAGAAGATAGGAGGGGAAAAATGAAGGGGGGGACATCGGAGGGGGAGACAAACCATGAGAGATGATGGACTTTGAAAAACAAACTTAAGGTTCTAGAGGGGATGGGGGTAGAAGGATGGGTTAGCCTGGTGATGGGTATTAAAGAGGGCATGTTCTGCATGGAGCACTGGTTGTTATACACAAACAATGAATCAGGGAACACTACTTTAAAAACTAATGATGTAATCTATGGTTATTAACATAACAATAAAAAATTTAAAAAAAAGAGAAATCAAAGAGTCAATCCCACTTATAAATGCACCAAAAACCGTAAGACACCTAGGAATAAACCTAACTAAAGAGGTAAAATATTTGTACTATGAAAACTATAGAACACTTATGAAAGAAATGGAAGATGACATAAAGAAATGGAAAAACATTCCATGCTCATGGATTGGAAGAACAAATACTATTAAAATGTCTATACTACCCAAAGCAATCTACACATTTAATGCAATCTCTATCAAAATACCAACAACATTTTTCACAGAGCTAGAACAAACAATCCTAAAATTTGTATGGAACCACAAAAGACCCTGAATAGCCAAAGAAATCTTGAAAAAGAAAAGCAAAGCTGGAGACATCGCAATTCTGGACTTCAAGTTATAAAGCTGTAGTAATCAAAACAGTATGGTAATGCACAAAAACAGACACATAGATCAATGGAACAGAAGAGAAGACCCAGAAATGGACTCACAACTATATGGTCAACTAATCTTCAACAAAGCAGGAAAGAATATCCAGTGGAAAAAGGACCATCTCTTCAACAAATGGTGTTGGGAAAACCGTACAGCAACATGCAGAAGAATGAAACTGGATGACTTTCTTACACCATACACAAAAATAAATTCAGAACGGATGAAAGACCTAAATGTGAGACAGGAAGCCATCAAAATCCCAGAGAACACAGGCAGCAACCTCTTTGACATGGGCCATAGCAGCTCTTACTAGACACATTCCTGGAAGCATGGGAAACAAAAGCAAAACTGAACTATTCGGACTTCATCAAGATAAAAAGCTTCTTCTGCACAGCAAAGGAAACAATCAACAAAACTAAAAGGCAGCCTATGGAATGGGAAAACAGATTTGAAATAACATATCTGATAAAGAGTTAGTATCCAAAATTTATAAAGAACTTATCAAACTCAACACCCAAAAAACAAATAATCCAGTTAAGAAATGGGAGAAATCAGAGAAGATGAACCATGAGAGACTCTGGACCCTGGGAAACAAACTGAGGGTTTCAGAGGGGAAGGGTTTGGGGGGAGGGGGTAACAGGATGATGAGTATTAAGGAGGGCATGTGCTGTGAGTAAAAAAAAAATTAAAAACACATGAACAGACATTTTTCCAAAGAAGACATACAGATGGTTAACAGACACATGAAAAGATCCTCAACATCACTCATCGTGAGGGAAATACAAATCAAAAGTACAATGAGGTATCGCCTTACACCTGTCAGAATGGCTAAAATAAACAGAGGAAACAACAGATGTTGGTGAGGATACAGAGAAAGGGGAACCCTCTTACGCTGCTGGTGGGAATATAAATTGGTGCAGCCATTCTAGAAAACAGTATGGAGGTTCTGCAAAAGTTAAAAATAGAACTACACTATGATCCAGCAATTGCACTTCCAGATATTTACCCAAAGGCTACAAAGTACTGATTCAAGTTGCACATGCAACTTGATGTTTATAGTAGCATTATCAGTAACAGGCAAATTATGGAGAGAGCCCAAATGTCCATCAACTGATGAATGAACAAAGAAGACGTAGTATAAATATATAGTGGGATATTATTCAGCCATCAAAAAGAATGAAATCTTGCCATTTGCAATGACATGGATGGAGGAAGAGTGTAGTATGCTAAGCGAAATAAGTCAGTCAGAGAAAGACAAATACCATATGATTTCACTCATATGCAGAATCTAAGAAACAAAACAGGTGAACATAGGAGAAGGGAAATAAAAACAGAGAGGGAGACAAACCATAAGAGACTCTTAACTATAGAGAACAAACTGAGGGTTGCTGGAAGAGAGGTGGGCAGGGGGATGGGCTGAATGGGTGATGGGCATTAAGGAGGTCAGTTGTGATGAGCAATGGTTGTTGTATGTAAGTGATGAATCACTAAATTTTACTACTGAAACCAACAGTACACTATATGTTAACGAAGTAGAATTTAAATAAAAACTTGAAACACATACACATACCAAAGAAGATGAGAAGTAACAGAGAAGTGGGAAAAGAACAAGTCTTCATGTTGTTGTTCTTGTTGGTATTATTTTCAGAGGTTAATACATTTTTTTCTGAGAATATGCTCTATCAATTAAAAAATCTTTATCATATTTAAGCAATGCAAAATGGAATGTGAGAGAAAATATTCAATATGGTCTAAGTGGAACCAGGAAAATTTTATTTCCAACTTTTTTTCCAAAAGAGATATTGCTTCCAGAAATTTCCCTCATAGAGTAAACTCTCCTATGGACAATTGCATGGGTGTGGGTGGTTGACCTTTACCAAAATCCTCTGAAATAACTGATGATCCATGTAGAGCTCTTCACTTTGACACATCAGACGAAAGGCAGAGGTATCAACAAAAATATAAAACTCAGAGATATTCTCCAAGAATCGCTTCAGACAAGAGAAAGATAAGTAATTTACACATTTGTGTAATGTGTAATAAACATTGTGAATTTGCATATTTATTTCAGTGCCTTGCAATTTACTCTTCTCTATTCTAACTCCTTGAAACGATATGATTAAGGACACTCCATTTTTAGAAGGAAAACCACAATCTGTACCATTAGCACAGAAGCAGCAGCTTTGTTTTAAAACAGGTCACTGCCAGAGATTCTTAGTCTATATTCTATAATAGAGTCTATAAAACATATTCTGATCTTAGTCTACAGCTGTGCTGTCCAATCCACTGACCGCCACCATTCTGACTATTGGACACGTCAAACCCAGCCAATCTGATTTGAGATATGCTATAAATGTTAAATACATACTAGATATTGAAATTTTATTGCAGAAAATGTAAAATATCTCATTTACAGATCAAAATGATACAAGTTTGAACATACTGGGTCAAATAAAATATGCTATTAAAATAATTTCATCCTTTTCTTTTTAACTTTTTTAGGGAACTTATCTGAAAATTTAAAGTTACATATGTGGCTTGCATTTGTGCTTTGCATTATATTTCTACTGAACAGCCTGGTCCATAGAATGCCCTTTCATTGCCATCTTTAAACTGGATTGCAAAGAATCATGTTTTTATTCCTTTTTTTTTAAAGATTTATTTATTTGTCAGAGAGCACAAGCAGGAAGAGTGGCAGGTAGAGGGAGAAGTAGGCTCCTTGCTGAGCAAGGAGCCCAATGCGAGACTCGATCCCAGGACACTGGGATCATGACCTGAGCCAAAGGCAGACGCTTAAATGACTGAGCCACCCAGGCATCCCTCATGCATTTATTCTTAAAGGAATGTGAAAAACAAACATTTAGGGGAAAAAATGGTCATATACTTTTGGAAAATAATGCAAGATTAGAATTCTTCCTTCACTCTATTTTAATCAAAGGAGCAGAAAGGGTCTAATAATGCAGTATTCACTGCACAGGAAGCAAGTGTTCCCAGCTGCCTTTCCCAAGCCCAATCTAGCATTGCCAAATTAGTTCTACAGAAATGCTGTTCACTGTGCAGGACATGCTCTGTCTTACAAGCACGGCCCTGTATTTCAGTTAATGCGGCCAAATTGTAATGAGGCTACATAAGAAACAGGAGGAAAAGATGGAAAATAAAAGAAGGGGCAATGGAAATATTGAGGGCATGACAAAAAGGCACAGCTAGCCTCTCACCCCAGAAGACTGCAGGGGCTCACCCTGAGTATTGTGCATACAGATCAGAAGTCTGTGAGCCTGTCTCCCCAGATGTATCCACTGATAGCTTATGGATTTAGAATTTAGAGAAAAACACCACCACTGAATACAAGAATAAAACATAAGAAGCACTCACTGTAAAAGAAAAGTCAAAGAGGTAGACTTTACTATCCCTTCAACAAATGCTTCTAAAGAGTAAGTGGTACTTCTAAAGATAGCACGTTGAGCACAAACACAGCTTGACTGTGGCAGTCAGAGCTGTCCAGAGCATCTACTTGTACTCCGTAAGAAGTAAGGAACTCTACCAAGAAAAAATGAAGTGGAACCCAGAAGGAGCAAGATGGTGGAGGACTAGGAGACCTAAATTTCATCTGGTCCCAAAAATTCAGCTAGATAGGGATCAAATCATTCTGAACACCTACAAACTCAACAGGAGATCGAAGAAAAGAATAGCAGCGACACTCTGAACAGAAAAGCGACCACTTTCTGGAAGGTAGGACGTGCGGAGAAGTGAATCCGAGGCGATATTCGGGAGGATAGATGGCAGGGGCGGGGGCCTCCATCGGCTGCTTCTGGCAAGTGATAGAGCCGCGGAGCACAAAATCGGAATTTTTAGAAGTTGGCTCCGCTGAGGGACGTCGCTCCAGTGGCTAAGCGGGGGGTAGAACCCTCGCGGGACAGTGCGGTCTCTGGACCCTTGGGGTCACAGAAAGACCAGGGGTGCCTGAATGTGGCAGAGCTCCCAGGGATCGGAGCAGGGAAGCCGGCTGCAGAGACGGAGCCGAGGAGTGGGCTCTCAGCTCAGGGTTGCCATAAACCGTGATCCGCAGCACAGTCGGGCCACTGATCCTCCAGCAGGGTCCCAACAAATGGCAGATCCAGGGAGACTCTCCTTCCTCCCCCAGGAGGAGCGGCGTGAGAGCGCATGGCAGGGATCTGCTGGGTTTGGAGACTCCACACCAAGTCGGGTGCCAGAGATAGAAATGCTGTGGCTGGGTGAGCATGGAGTGTGGCCGGAGCCGGGAGTGATTGACTGTTTTTCTCTGGGGGCTCACTGAGGAGCGGGGCCCTGAGCTCTTGGCTCCTCCAGGGCTGAGATTGGGAGGCTGCCATTTTCACTCTCTTCCCCCAAAGATGCACGGAAAGCTCGCAGGGGACAAAAGCTCCTGAGAGCAAACCCGAGCAGATTACTTGGCCTGGACAGGCAAGGGTGGGGCAATTCCGCCTCTGGCAAAGACATTTGGGAACCACAGCAACAGGCCCCTCCCCCAGAAGATCAGCAAGAACAGCCAGTCAAGACCAAGTTGACCAAGTCAATGAGAACGGCAGAACTCCAGCGCTAGGGGAATACTGCACATTCATGGCTTTTTTCCCATGATTTTTTGTCTTTCAAAGTTAATTTTTTAAATTTTCTTTTTTCTTTTGAATTTTTCTTTTTCCCTTTTTCAACCATCATCTTATCAATCCCTTTTTTAAAAAATCTTTTTTATTTTTCATTTTTAGAGTCATATTCTATCCCTTCATAGTAGTTAACCTTATTTTTGGTATGTACATATAAGTTGTTCTCTCTTTAAAATTTTGGGATACAGTTTCTTCTAACAGACCAAAATATACACTAAATCTCTAGTGTATGGCTTTGTTCTAGTCTCCTGCCTGATCACATTCTCTCCCCCCCTTTTTTTAAAAATTCTCTTCTTTCTTTTTTCAACCAACTTATCAATTCCTTTTATAAAATCTTTTATAATTTTCATCTTTACAGTCATATTCCATCACTTCATATTTACCCTTATTTTTGTACATATATAAGCTTTTCTTTCTTTAAAATTCTGGGAGGCAGTTTCTTCTAAAAGACCAAAATATGCCCAAAATCTAGTGTGTGGCAGTGATCTATGCACCAGCCTGATCGTATTTGATCATATTGTTTTGTTTGTTTGTTTTTCATCTTTTTCTCTTTCTTTATACTTTTTTTCCCCTCTTTTCTTTCTTTCCCTTTCTTTTCCCCTGGTTTCAGATGTCTTCTGATTTGTTTAGTGTGTATTTTTCTGGGGTTGTTGCTACCCTGTAGCATTTTGTTCTCTCATTCATCTATTCTCCTCCGGACAAAATGACAGGATGGAAAAAATCACCTCAAAGAAAAGAACAAGAGGCAGTACCGACTGCCAGGGACCTAATGAATATGGACATTACTAAGATGTCAGAACTAGAGTTCAGAATGACGATTTTAAAGATACTAGCTGGGGTTGAAAAAAGCATGGAAGATATTAGAGAAATCTTTTCTGGAGAAATAAAAGAACTAAAATCTAACCAGGTAGAAATCAAAAAGGTTATTAATGAGGTGCAATCGAAAATGGAGACTCTAACTGCTAGGAAAAATGAGGCAGAAGAGAGAATTAGTGATATAGGAGACCAAATGATGGAAAATAAAGCTGAGAAAAAGAGAGAAAAACTATTAGATCATGAGGGCAGAATTCGAGAGATGAGTGATACCATAAGACGAAAGAACATAGGAATAATTGGGATCCCAGAAGAAGAAGAAAGAGAGAGAGGGACAGAAGGTATATTGGAGCAAATTATAGCAGAGAACTTCCCTAATTTGGGGAAGGAAACAGGCATCAAAATCCAGAAGGCACAGAGAACCACCCTCAAAATCAATAAAAATAGGTCAACACCCTGACGTCTAACAGTAAAACTTACGAGTCTCAGAGACAAAGAGAAAATCCTGAAAGCAGCTTGGGAGAAGAGATATGTAACCTATAATGGCAGAAACATTAGATTGGCAACAGACCTATCCACAGAGACCTGGCAGGCCTGAAGGACTGGCATGATATATTCAGAGCTCTAAACGAGAAAAATATGCAGCCAAGAATACTATATCCAGCTAGGCTGTCATTGAAAATAAGGAGAGATAAAAAGCTTCCAGGACAAACAAAAACTAAAGGAATTTGCAAACATGAAACCAGCCATACAAGAAATATTGAAAGGGATCGTCTAAGCAAACAAAGAGAGAGACTAAAAGTAACGTAGACCAGAAAGGAACACAGACAATATTCAGTAACTGTCACCTTACAGGCAATACAATGGCACTAAATTCATATCTTTCAATAGTCACCCTGAATGTAAATGGGCTAAATGCCCTAATCAAAAGACAAGGCTATCAGATTGGATAAAAAAAAACAAGACCCATTGATATGCTGTCTGCAAGAGACTCATTTTAGATCCAAAGACACCACCAGATTGAAAGTGAGGGGATGGAAAACCATTTACCATGCTAATGGACACCAAAGAAAGCTGGGGTGGCAATCCTTATATCAGACAAATTAGATTTTAAAACAAAGACTGTAATAAGAGATGAGGAAGGACACTATATCCTACTTGAAGGGTCTATCCAACAAGAAGATCTAACAATTGTAAATATCTATGCCCCTAACATGGGAGCAGCCAATTATATAAGCCAATTAATAAAAAAGCAAAGAAACACATTGACAACAATACAATAATAGTGGGGGACTTTAACACCCCCCCTGACTGAAATGGACAGATCATCTAAGCAAAAGATCAACAAGGAAATAAAGACTTTAAATGACACACTGGACCAAGTGGACCTCACAGATATATTCAGAACATTCCATCCCAAAGCAACAGAATACACATTCTTCTCTAGTGCCCATGGAACATTCTCCAGAATAGATCACATTCTAGGTCACAAATCAGGTCTCAACCAGTACCAAAAGATTGGGATCATTCCCTGCATATTTTTGGACCACAGTGCTTTGAAACTAGAACTCAATCACAAGAGGAAAGTCGGAAAGAACTCAAATACATGGAGGCTAAAGATCATCCTACTAAAGAATGAATGGGTCAACCAGGAAATTAAAGAAGAATTAAAAAAATTCATGGAAACCAATGAAAATGAAAACACAACTGTTCAAAATCTTTGGGATACAGCAAAGGCAGTCCTAAGAGGACAGTATATAGCAATCCAAGCCTTTCTCAAGAAACAAGAAAGCTCTCAAATACACAACCTAATCCTACACCTAAAGGAGCTGGAGAATGAACAGCAAATAAGGCCTAAACCCAGCAGGAGAAGAGAAATAAAGATCAGAGCAGAAATCAATGAACTAGAAACCAAAAGAACAGTAGAACAGATCAACGAAACTAGGAGCTGGTTCTTTGAAAGAATTAACAAGATTGATAAACCCCTGGCCAGACTTATCCAAAAGAAAAGAGAAATGACCCAAATAAACAAAATCATGAATGAAAGAGGACAGATCACAACCAACACCAAAGAAATACAAACAATTATAAGAACATACATATTATGAGGAACTATATGGAAGCAAATTAGATAATTTGGAAAAAAATGGATGCATTCCTAGTGACGTATAAGCTACCAAAACTGAACCAGGAAGAAATAGAAAACCTGAACAGACCTATAACCACTAAGGAAATTGAAGCAGTCATCAAAAATCTCCCAACAAACTAGAGCCTAGAGCCAGATGGTTTCCCAGGGGAATTCTACCAAACATTTAAAGAATTAATACCTATTCTTCTGTAAGTGTTCCAAAAAATAGAAATGGAAGGAAAACTTCCAAACTCTTTTTATGAGGCCACCATTACCTTGATCCCAAAACCAGACAAAGACCCCATCCAAAGGGAGAATTACAGACCAATATCCTTGATGAACATAGATCCAAAAATTCTCATCAAAATACTAGCCAATAGGATCCAACAGTACATTAAAAGGATTCTTCACCCCAACCAAGTGGGATTTATCCCTGGGCTGCAAGGTTGGTTCAACATCCACAAATCAATCAATGTGATATAATACATTAATAAAAGAAAGAACAAGAACCATATGATCTTCTCAATAGATGCAGAGAACTCATTTGACAAAGTACAGCATCCTTTCTTGATCAAAACTCTTCAGAGTATAGGGATAGAGGGTACATACCTCAATATCATAAAAGCCATCTATGAAAAACCTACAGCGAATATCATTCTCAATGGGGAAAAACTGAGTGCTTTCCCCCTAAGGTCAGGAACGTGGCAGGGATGTCTACTCTCACCACTGCTATTCAACATAGTATTGGAAGTCCTAACCACAGCAATCAGACAACAAAAAGAAATCAAAGGCATCCAAATCGGCAAAGATGAAGTCAAACTCTCACTCTTTGCAGATGATATGATACTTTATGTGGAAAACCCAAAAGACTCTACCCCAAAACTGCTAGAACTCACTGAAATTCAGTCAAGTGGCAGGATATAAAATCAATGCACAGAAATCAGTGGCATTCCTATATACCAACAACAAGACAGAAGAAAGAGAAATTAAGGAGTTGATCCCATTTACAATTGCACCCAAAACCATAAGATACCTAGGAATAAATCTAACCAAAAAGGCAAAGAATCTGTACTCATGAAATACTCATGAAAGAAACTGAGGAAGACACAAAGAAATGGAAAAACGTTCCATTCTCATGGATTGGAAGAACAAATATTGTGAATATGTCAATGCTACCTAGAGCAATCTACACATTCAATGCAATCCCCATCAAAATACCATCCGCTTTTTTCAAAGAAATGGAACAAAGAATCCTAAAATTTGTATGGAACCCGAAAAGACGCTGAATAGCCAAAGGAATGTTGAAAAAGAAAAGCAAAGGTGGTGGCATCACAATTCTGGACTTCAAGCTCTATTACAAAGCTGTAATGTCACAAAAACAGACAGATAGATCAATAGAACATAATAGAGAGCCCAGAAATGCACTCTCAACTCTATGGTCAGCTAATCTTCGACAAAGCAGGAAAGAATGTCCAATGGAGAAAAATTTCTTCAAGAGTGGTGTTGGGAAAGTTGGACAGCCATATGCAGAAGAATGAAATTGGACCATTTCCTTACACCACACACAAAAATAGACTCAAAATGGTTGAAAGACCTAAATGTAAGACAGGAGTCCATCCAAATCCTAAAGGAGAACACAGGCAGCAACCTCTTCGACCTCAGCCGCAGCAACTTCTTCCTAGAAACATTGCCAAAGGCAAGGGAAGCAAGGGCAAAAATGAACTATTGGGACTTCATCAAGATAGAAAGCTTTTGCACAGCAGAAGAAACAGTTAATAAAACCAAAAGAAAACTGACAGAATGGGAGAGGATATTTGCAAATGACATATCAGATAAAGGGCTAGTATTCAAAATATATGAAGAACTTATCAAACTCAACACCCAAAGAACAAATGATCCAATCAAGAAATGGGCAGAAGACATGAACAGACATTTTTCCAAAGAAGACATCCAAATGGCCGACAGACATATGAAAAAGTGCTCAACGTCACTCGGCATCAGGGAAATCCAAACCAAAACCTCAATGAGATACCACCTCACACCATTCAGAATGGCAAAAATTAACAAGTCAGGAAACGACAGATGTTGGAGGGGTTTTGGAAAAAGGGGCACCCTGCTACGTTGTTGGTGGCAGTGCAAGCTGGTGCAGCCACTCTGGAAAACAGTATGGAGTTCCCTCAAAAAGTTGAAAATAGAGCTACCATATGACCCAGCAATTGCACTACTGGGTATCTACCCCAAAGGTACAAGTGTCAGGATCCAAAGGGGTACGTGCACCCCATTGTTTATAGCAGCAATCTCCACAATAGCCAAACTGTGGAAAGAGCCAAGATGTCCATCGACAGATGAATGGATAAAGAAGATGTGGTATATATACACAATGGAATATTATGCAGTCATCAAAAGGAATGAGATCTTGCCATTTGCAACGACGTGGATGGAAGTGGAGGGTATTATGCTGAGTGAAATAAGTCAATCAGAGAAAGACATGTATCATATGATCTCACTGATATGAGGAATTCTTAATCTCAGGAAACAAACTGAGGGTTGCCGGAGTGGTGGGGGGGTGGGAGGGATGGGGTGGCTGGGTGATAGACATCAGGTAGGGTATGTGCTATGGTGAGTGCTGTGAATTGTGTAAGACTGTTGAATCACAGACCTGTACCTCTGAAACAAATAATACATCATATGTTAAAAAAAAAAAAAAAGAAGAAGAAGATAGCAGGAGGGGAAGAATGAAGGGGGGGAAATCGGAGGGGGAGACAAACCATGAGAGACTATGGACTCTGAGAAACAAACTGAGGGTTCTAGAGGGGAGGGGGGTAGGGGGATGGGTTAGCCTGGTGATGGGTATTAAAGAGGGCACATACTGAATGGAGTACTAGGTGTTATACGCAAACAATGAATCATGGAACACTACATCAAAAACTAATGATGTAATGTATGGTGATTAACATAACATAATGAAAAAAAACCAATTTCTCTAAGCACTCTCTTCACTTTATCCAGTACTATTATTACGTGTATTGTTCTCTAGAAATAGGCCAGTTATGCACAAATCTCCTTTCCTGCCTGCATTTTTCTTTACTCATGCCTATATTTTACTTTTCAAATAAAATAAATGACCTTCAAATCAGCAAATTTGCAATTTTACATAGCCTAGAAAATCTGAAAGTATTAAAGTCTTCTGGAAAAATTTCCTGATGCTTAAAATAAAATCAACTGCCTATAAGCAATATTTCACATGGGCAGGAGTGGGAGTAGAGGGTACTCTCAAAGGTAGCCACAGGGGAAAATAAGGGCCAATTATTTTAAAATAAAACAAAACAAACAATAATAAAGGTATTAAAATTGCCAAGAAGCTTCCTGTCATAAAACCATCACATCAGGAATAAAAATGACATTTTACTGACATTTGATTGCAGCTAGAATAAAGATATCTTTTGAACTAGCTTCTAGCTTGATGGTATCAAACTTTGTACTTTGTACTATGTCTTACAAAGTAAGATATGTTATAGTAATTGCTCAAGTTTTTAAAATTGAAATACGAATAGTTTTAGCTCAATAGTTTCATATCTCATATGTCAAGCTATTTAATCATGAAATTAGTCCATTCTTTAAATATCAATTATAATTTATTTATATCTGTAAGCAACAATAGAATAAAAGTAACCAAAATAAGTATTCTTTGGTTCTACTGAAAATGTAAAAAAATGAACTAAATGAACTAATGAAAAATGACCTAATTAAAATAGCATTTCTGACTTGCCAGGGAGGAAAAACTAGCCTGTTCCTCTTTTATCACTGAAGAAGTACAAGATACACATTTATTGAGTGTCTATTATATGCCAAGGATTGTTTTACTTGATTCTGATGAAGTAAAATAAAAAAATATTCCTTTTCTTATGAGCAAACCCTTCTACAATGAGAATCAGGCAATAAACAATGAAATCTAATCAATGAGTACATCACACAGAATGTTAGAAGTTGGTAAATATGATGAAAAAATACAGCAAGGCAAGGAGAATCAAGATGCTGGGGGTAGAGGAGTTTCAGCTTTAAAAAGGATGGTCAAGGTGGAGGTCTCAAAATGGTACGTGATAAAAAGGTGAATGTTCTCTCCCAAATACTGGTTACTGTCGCAGCACTTTTAATGTGTCAAAGGAGAAAGACCACTAAAGCCAAAGATGAAAAAAAATCGTTTAACAAATTCTTATGTTAAATGAAATTATCAAGCATTACTGTTTTAATACTGCTTTCTTTTCAATATGTGATGGTACAGGAAAGATCCTGAATAGAGGGGCAGTCTGGCAGGGACTATTAAGCTATAATATTTGCAATTTTGATTAGTTTATTTAATGGAGAAGATTTTTCTCCCCTAAAGTTGTTTTCGGAATGGCAAATTATTTTCATGATTAAACATTGAAGTTATTTTTTTAAAAAAAGACTTGGATTGTGGATCACCACATCAAAAACTAATGATGTATTGTATGGTGACTAATTAAAAAAAAAAAAAGACTTGGGGTGCCTAGTCAGTTAAACCTCCAGCTTTGGCTCAGGTTGTGATCTCAGGGTCTTGGGATCGGGCCCTACGTCAGGCACGAAGCTCAGTGAAGAGTCTGTTTGAGGAGTCTCTCTCCCTCTTTCTCTGTCCCTCCCCTTGCTTGTGGTCATGTGTGCGTGTGCACGCACTCTTTCTCAAATAAATAAAATCTTCAAAAAAAAAAAAAGACTTGAAAATATCATTAAGTGAGCCTGACAGATAATCCTGGAAAAAGGCAAAGAGCGTTCCTGATGGAGGGAATGGTCAGTGCAAAGACTTTTATGTATATGTCACCAGATAGCATAAAAATAGCACCAGATAGCACTAAAATAAATGTCTTAGCTTCTCACAGATAGGTACCAGGATACTGAAGGGACCACCAACACATTACAAACCTTGGCATTTGTGAGAAATTCCATGAAGAATATCATGTTTATATACACAGCTTCCAGCTTAGGAAATAAATTCCTTTGCATAGTAAGATTTCCCAATATGAATGATTTTCTACCAGCTTTAGGGCAATATTTCATACAAACATTTTCTTCAACAGATAACTAAGTGCTCGTTGGTATAGAGAAATTATGAAAGTCATTGCCAGAGCAATGATGAACAACCATGTGTAGGAGGGATATTTAGTATAAGATGTAAGAAGCTTTTTCTTTTTTCTTTTTTTTTTTAATTCTAAAGATGAAAAAAACTGACATTTCAGGGATCACAAGCAACCTGATATTCTGGAGCTAGAGTTTATCCTTGTAAGTTGCATCCACCTCATTTTGAAGTGACTACTTTGGAGAGCATGTTTTTGTGTGTGTGTTTGTTTTGTTTGCTTAATCATAGACATGTAAGTCAAGTACCTATCCCCAGTTCTTAGAACAACCTTACCAGAGGAAGCAGTCCAAATGGAGTTGCTTTAGACCAATCCAATATGATGTTTAATAATTTAAATGAATATCTTCATTTAGGGGAGAATATATTTGCATATGTTGTATATTTTTTATATATTGGATATATTATTATCACGTCAACTGGTTTTCTGCTGTTTGGTCTCTGCACTCAGGAGAGGGAACACCCAACAGAATAAATCCATCTAGAGTGACAAACAGACCACTACAATAAGCCACCAAGCCAGAGGTTGAGGAGTGAAATGGTTGAGGCAGGAAATTTTGAGAAGATGACCAGTGGACTCTAGGAGCAATTTGCTTTGATCACCTAGTATCAAGTTGTCCCCTTCTGCCGTGTAATTAATTCCCTTAGGTTATCCTCAAGCCTCCACAAAGCTATAGACTGTCTCAGCCTCCTATTAACTGTATTGTGAGGAATAAAGTGAGGAATCTCTATTCCTGATTGGCTTGAAGTGGCCCCAGAGAGAGCTTCAGCAGTTATGACATGCCCAGATAAGGAAAGAACAGGGAAATCCAGAACTAGAGTCTGGAGTGACCACTGACAAGTGTAATAAGGACAGGCGTGTGGAACATGCAAGCACAACCAACTGGTCTGTCTTCAAGTTGAGATAATCAGTCTACAGTTTATACCTAATTGAATGGAATTTTGACAAGTTTTAGCCAAGTACTGAATAAAGCAATGTTTAGCCAAATATGATTTTGCCTAATGTGTAGGTCATAATCCAATGTACAGATTAGAATATGAAAATTATAATATTTGTAGAAACTGGTTTGTAAATCCAGTTCCTTATACTAATAGGTTAAACCATATGGAATTGTGATTCTTAAGGTCAAAATGGTTGAATGTCAATAATTTCATATAGTTCAACCTACTAAATTTCAAAAATATAAGGATATTTGCTCTTTTATATTTGTGATTACTTTGGTGTTAGGCATTAGTTTTATGAAACTCAACATCAGTTCAAGATTCTTTCTTCTAGAAAGTTTACATATAGAACAGATTCAAAAGCACTGTACCCAATCCTGAATGAGGGCAGAGATTGCTTTTTTACAGAAACAGGACTATCTGGTCTCTGTACAATTTAAAACCCATCTATAGTCTCCTTAAAAAGCAGGTTGTTTCAACTGTTACTTTGATGCTTCTGTTCTAATAAAACCACTAGTGAATCTTAAATAATATAAAAACAGATAACATAGTATCTTAAATATTATAAATTCAGACAATATACCTAAGTCCATCAGAGATTTGGGAACTAATACAAAATTCAACAAATATGAGCATGAGACATAAAATTTTAATCCTCCAAATTATTATTATCATGACTCTTTCCTTGAATTAGAGCAATGTTTATATTTTACCAGATTAGTCAAAATAGAAGAGGTTATAATCTCTAGCAAACAGCTCCCTCCTTAATTTTAGTGGCTTAAAGAACAAAGGTTAATCTCTCACTCAGGCTAACTGCCTACATGTCACTGGTGTTAGTCAGGGACCCAGGCTGACGATGCACCATGATCTCCTATAGTCACTGTGCTGGAGGCAAGTACACTCTGGAGGGGGGGCGCTCACAGGTGCAATTAAATCTTCTTTTTGTTCTGCTCATATCAGTTCTGGGCACAAGTCATTGGCCAGAACTATTCATATGGCTCACCAGCCACAAGGGAAAGAAGAAGTGCAATCCTCACAAATGTCTGTGAGGAGAAACACATATTTCATGAATAGCACTGATGGACTAACACTTTTACTGGAAGAAGAACAGGGAATCTTCCTTGTTGGGAAACATTTTATATCTGTGTGTGTGCGCATGTACACATGATCATTCATTGGAAGCCATTCTTTGGGTTCAAATCAAGTTTAGGCAGGAAGAACTAAATTCCTTTACTACAATTAGGGTGCCATCCACTGAACACTAAACAAATCACCGCACTTTGTTGCAAAAGATGATCAAATAATCCCTGATTAAATTTCAAAGTGGGCCCCCTACTCAGCTCCAACCGACCACAAACAAATCTTCTTTTAGGAAGAGCCATCTATGAGGAGGAACTAAAAACAAATTTATTTTGTTGATCCATCTTTGAAAACCTACTTGCTTGTGTTCTCAGCAAACACAAGCTTGATGTTTTGTAAAATTTGATGGATTTTATTTTTATTTTTTAAAGATTTTATTTATTTATTTGACAGAAAGAGAGAAAAAGTACAAGCAGGGGGAGCGGCAGGGAGAGGGAGAAGCAGGCTCCCCACTGAGCAGGGAGCCCGATGCCGGGCTTGATCCCAGGATCCCCGGATCATGATCTGAGCTGAAGGCAGAGGCTTAACCAACTGAGCCACCCAGGTGCCCAAATTTGATGGATTTTAGCTCTGAATACAGGCAAGCACAATACTTTGGTTTGATGAAGAAAGTCCAAAAACAATTTTGAAAGCAAAGTTCATGGTGACCACTATTCCTGACACAAATTCTCAGAACAGATGACGGTATCAAAACAGTCAAAAGAGATAACATTATATCTCGATGCATTAAATCCCCATAATATGCTCCCTAGCGAAAGAAAATAAAATTACTTATAAAGTGCTTTGAGGCAAAAACTACTAGTTATTTTCCTATTATGTACAAATGAGTTGAAAAAAATTAGTCTGAGTAGCCATTACGAGATGACATTCTGTGAAATCCTGGAGCAAAAACAAGTTACAATTTAGAAATAGTGAGGGTTCAATCTAAAAGAGAGGAAAAAAAAGAAAGGAATCTTCCCCCATTTTTTTAAGTAAAATTTGAGCTACTCCTTCCCAGTTTAATAAAAGGAAAAATACAAGTAAGATTCTACCTCAGTCCATACATGAAGACACCAGAAAATCTGCTGCTCTAATTCAAGAAAAGAATTAAGATAATAGTAATGTGGGTAGACTTAAGGAACATTTAATGCCGAACCTAGTTTTCAAGTCCATAGAACATCCAACATACTTGAAATTCTTGCACTCACTTTTTCCTAGACATTTCATATGGACTCTGGGTTTGTGATTAAATTCTAGCAATATATATAACCTTAATGTTTTCTTGTTTACCTTTTCTTTTCTTTTTACTTTTTATTTCAGCCAGATGAGATGTTTAGACATATAAGCATTCATAGCATTTCCCAATAATATATGATGGTATCCAGATGATAATTTTAGAGCTTTACAGGATTCCTTGATTTGGGATAGTAATTTGATACTAATTTCTTCAGAAACCCAGGAGGAAAAGAACAAGCATCTAGTAAGCACTTAGCCACATCCCACACTCTACCGACTAAATCTTTATAAAGCAGCCTCATTAAGGGGGTTAAATCTTACTTTATAAGAATATGGAGACTCAGACAGATCAGGTATTTTGGTGAAGTTTGCAAAGCTAGTAAATAGTTAAGATAGTATTAAATCTCAGTTCCAAGGGCTCCAAAGCCCATGCACTTTTTAGAAATCATACAAATCACTTCCATGCATTTCAAAGAATGTTAAAACTTCATACTTCAAGAGATCACTGACTTGTACCATAACACGGGCGACCAAACGAAACTCACAAAGCCCTTTTCTATAGCTACATAGTAACAGATGGGTCAGATTTGGGTACTTATTTGTAATGTGTTGATATTACCTACATATAAACTAATAATAAGAAAAAAATAGCAATAACAATTATACACACCTAACTTTTTTAGGCACTTGGGAGGCAGCGTAACAAAAAAAAAGACAGCTTAGCAAAAAGATTGGGCCACGGAGTCATGCCATCTGGGTTGATTACAGATTCTACCACTTACCAGCTTTATGACCTTAAGCAAGTCATCTTACCTCCCTGTGCTTCAGCTTCCTTATTAGCAATTATTGTTTAACAGCTGAGCACTTTGCCTCATTATCTCATTTAACATTAAAAAAGAAATAAAGTATATTCTAGAAGAAATGTACTTCCATTTTTACCACTCTCAAATCCAATTTTGTTTTTAGCATATATTTTGACTTGTAAGAGCTTCCTAACACTGGACCTGCAAAGGTTCATGGATGCAATATAATCCTGGGATGATCTAGAGACATAATTTGGGGTCTTGATTCTACAGAAATGACTGTCCATAAAACTCATTTAGAAATTAGACACATACTGGTTGGTGTGTAAGAGTTACTGTTGCCTCAAAGCATAATTTAAGTTTTACATTGTTATTTGTTCTTTTATTTATCCTATTCTCCTTTCCAGATTTCTATTTACTAATACTAAATAGGTAATAACTTGCCCAGCTGAGGCTCAGCCTGGAAAAAGAAGGACCTTTCCCTTCGGCACAACCAAGCAGAGTCGAATATAGACCCAGCAGATAAACCTCAAAGTCTGATTGCTCTGAGCTTTTCCCCATAGCACAGTGAGGGACACCTCCCTCCCCATGGGACAGAAAAGAAGGGCCCTTTATATTTGCCTTATTTTAAGTGATACCACCTGCCTTGATTTTATTTTATTCTTACCCTTTAGCCAAAGGGTTATATGCGCTGAAATATAAACCTGCGAAGTCTCATGATCACGGTATATCGTGCCCATAGTCCAACTTCAGTTATTTACAACTACTTCAACATCTCAACAGAGAACAACAAAAATATACCAAGAAAAAATGTGAACTAAACAGTAATGTCCCCCCGCCCCATGCTGGAAATCAAAGCAAGGACTACAAAATCTGATAGGCTGTTTGAAGGTTAAAGAAAGGAAGGGAAGGGAGGAAGGGGGGTGGGGAGAGAAAAGAAAAAAGTAAAAGCAGGCTATTTTTGGAACTAATCAAAGACTAGGTGCCTTCTTAGTCAAAACTCCATTTTCCATCTCTAGAAGAAAAGTAAAAGCCAACATTATAAAGATCAGTTAGGAAATGCACCACCTCTGGAATCTTCCCAAAAAAGACATCAGCCTCAAATTGGCACCAATGAGGTTACTCCCAGAACCTAATGTAGCACTCATCATATAGTACTTAATATTTTTTAAATGAGTGATTTAAGAATGAATTAGATGTTAAATAATCTCCCAGCTGGTCTCACGCCCCCAGTCTTTTTCCTGTCCTGCCAATTTGACGCTGCCATCCCACAGCTCACCTCCCATCCCCTCGCCCTCCATATGCACCACGTGTGCATGCCCAGCAGTACCCGGGATCAGGACTGCTAACGCTGCTCAACCCCATACAGCACCATGCACATAGTTTTGTCACTTGTGCTCCAAGGGCTCCTATTTCCATAAAAAAACACTGGGTGTTGGCCTTGGAAATTGTGCTTGGTGTGCCCAAAGAACCATCTCAGAATATACCCACTCCATGGCACAATCCCAGGAGGCAATGTTGACACTTTTTTTTTCCCCTACAGGAGTGGCACCCCTGGAGCACAACCTCATAGGGAATTCTAGTGACTTATCTGTTTTACGTTTGATTCCTTTTCTTCTCCATTGTCTTTAGCTAATCTGATCCATCACTTCAATTATCCTCGCTTCAAAACCTCAACTCCTTTGTCCTTCCAACAGACCCGACTGTGAATCAATGTATTTGGATACAGTATTTACTGAACAGTCCTTTACAGTCACTGCGTCCTACCCCTTCCCCCTTAAATGAAGGTATTATATGCCAGGTTCCATTTCCAGCTCTCTTGTTGACTGACTTGACAAATCTCGATTAGGTGAATTTATCTGAACTCACAACTTACACTGTCATTTACGTAGTGATGACACCCCCAAACTCTCTCTCCAGTTCCCATCCTTCTTTGTTTACACGTACATTAGCCACCTGATATCCAACACATTGTTCCATCACAACAGGTCCAAAATGACATCTTTATTCCTTCCTCAGAATCTCTCATTTTCCTGTGTTTTGGAATTCCATCCAAAGCGAGAACCATGGATGTCACCCTCCTTTTCTCTTTGCTGCCCAAAGCTAATGGGTTACCAAGTTCTATTCCCTCTACCCCCCAGATAATTTTGAAACCCATACTCTCATCTCCATCCCACTGCCACCATAGTGCCTTCCTTCTGTAGCACCTGGACTCCTACACTAACCTCTCCCGAATGATTGTCCTGCCTCCAGCTTTGTTTCTAATCCATCCTCCTCACTGTTGACGAGATCATTCATTCCACTTAACTTAAAATCCTTCAGTGGCTCCCTCAGGTTTTCAGAATAAAGGCTAACCTATTTCAAAGGGCATACAAGCCTTTCCTAGTCAAAGCCCTTCTCCCATAAGAAATAACAGAAAGTGGTCTGCTGCTACCTTTCCAGGACCCAGGCTGCAAATGCTCTTTACTTGCCCATCCTGGACAGGAAAAACGGCTGCCTAGTCCCAGCTCTTTCACAGGAGGCCTCACCATCCCCCATGAGGTCTGGGAAAGACCAAATGCTGCTGCCAGCTAAGCCTTCCTCCATATTCTCAGGCCCCCTGGAGCCAACTAAATTCCAGGCACAGTCTTGCGAGCCTTCTGGCACCACAGCCTCCCAACCAAAGGCAGTTTTGACTATGATGTAAGGCCAGCCTGCTAACATGAGCATCTCCATTAGCACGAACGCCTCTGGAGAGGAAAACACATGACGTTGGTAAAGACGTGATGCTTGGCTGTCCGCTCACTGTGGCCAGCTGCAGGGCCATGCGGTCTGACAACACTGGCATGCTGGGGGTTGGGGGGGACGTGGGGGTGCTCGTCTCACATACGGGCAGGAACACTCCAGACATGGGAACATATACATCAATCAATACAAGACCTATGCAGAAATCACAGGCTTTTCAAATGGAAGGCCTGTAAACAGTAGAAAATGATGCATAAGAAGGATGCACGGTTCTGTGCTTACTTCAGAATTTCCCTTCTGACTTTTGTGGTCACGTTTTTCTTTTTATTATACCTGCCTCAGATAGTGGTTTTATTGTATTATCCAGAATACCTAAGTAATCTTTATTTTCTAAATGGAAACATCATTTCCTCAGAAGAGGGTAGATGGCTTAAAAGGAAAAGATAATTAGTCATACAATTCTTCTTGTTGAACATGCGCCTACTCTCCATTAAACTTTTAAAAATAATGAGACAAATAAACACTTTTACAGAAACTCATGTGTCTCCATGGAAAAAGGATTGAGGTCATTATTATTTCCCTTGAGGAATGCAGATCAACTATAATTATGTGTGACATTTTGAAACAATGCAGTATTGCTTCAACTAACCATTTCTTTTGCAAATATTTCAGATGGATTAGCTATACTGACATATTTTATTTCAGCATGTTCATTAAAAACGAATTTTCCTTATTTCTAACCATATTTTCATTAAAATTCGTCCTCACTGGAAACAAAATATGCTTTAGCATAAAAAAACCCAGAAATAAGGCCACATATGATTAGATGTATATATTTATACTCAACTGATATGGTTTAAGGATGTATTTTTTTAAATACATAACAGACATTATTAGGCAAAATACTCTCATTTGGGGAAAATGTATGTTTTAGTATTATCACTTGCAAATTTAATGCTATATATTATTTTGATTATTCTACATTACATTTTTAATAGACAGAATTTCAAGTGATCAAAAATATGCAGCATTTTTTTTTTAAGATTTTATTTATTTATTTGAGAAAGAGAGAGAATGAGAGAGAGAGAGCACATGAGAGGGGGGAGGGTCAGAGGGAGAAGCAGACTCCCTGCCAAGCAGGGAGCCCGATGTGGGACTCGATCCCGGGACTCCAGGATCATGACCTGAGCTGAAGGCAGTCGCTTAACCAACTGAGCCACCCAGGCTCCCAAATATGCAGCATTTTTATTCATCAAGACTGAAAACTAGATATAACCTTGTTGCTTCTGAACATGTAGAAGGTTTGTAAAGGGTACAGTATCTGGAATGGTTTAGGGACAGAAGGTAAGGAATACACAGAGAACAGTCACCTGGCATGCATGGTCCATCTACGTAAAGATGACAACTCTAATGTATTTAGTTGTGTTTTATTTAATTAGGCCCTTTCGGGAGTTATTTCAAAATAAAATGATCGAATAATCCTTCTTCCATCGCTGTAGACATTTTTGTAGTATTTCCGTTTGTAAAACCTTTGGCTCTGATCATCTATAGATCAGTTATAAATTGTCTGTCCCTTTCTTTCTTCACATTCCTCTGTTGAATCCGTAACTCAACTCTGTCCTTTCCCTAAACTGCATTATAAATAAATTAGAAAACACACATCTGCTCAAACTGGCGGCTCCATTTTAATTGGCTCAACCGCCCAGAGCAGCTCCAGGAAGGCTCACAGTAAATTTTGCTCGTGGCCTTTACTCACAGAAGCTTTCTACAGATGCAGTCACCAGAACCACATGTGAGTCCGAAGGTCAGGTGAAATCTCAAAGACTTATGGTAAGAAAAAGAAAAAAAAGGTTTACTACTTTTCAGTGTTTAAAAGTACAAAAACACAGTGATAAATCTCATACTTCTGTTTGAGAATCATGAAGATCACGCATAGGAAAGCACGTGAACCTGTTTTTCTTGTTAAATATAGCCAGGTAACGTAGAAATTTCACTTTATTTCAAAGGATGGTGTTACGGCCCCAAATGTGTCCTCTAAAGATGCTTAAGTTGAAGCCCTAAACCCCCAATGTGACTGTCTTTGGAGATGGACCTTTCAGGATGTAATTAAGGTTAAATGAGGTCATAAAGGTGCATCCCTGAGTCTACAGGGCTGACTGATGTCCTTACAAGAAGAGGAAAAGCTACTGGAACTCTCTCTCCAGGCAGGTACTCAGAGAAAAGACCACGTAAAGACCACGGGGAGAAGGCAGTATCCGTAAACTGAGGAGAGAGATCTGACCAGAAACTAACCTTGCTGGCACCTTGATTATGAACTTCCAGCCTCCACAACTGTGAGAAAATAAATGTCTGTTGTTTAAGCCCTTCAGTCAATGGTATTCGGTTACGGCGGCCCGAGCCGACTAAGGCAGATTGTTATCTCACTACTCTGGAGAACTAACTGTGTTCATGCTTTGTACCAGCTAGTCCTAGCACAGAAAGCACTGGTTTTTTAATAGTACAGGTTTTAAACTTTGATCAAATAATCTATACCAGCATCATAAAAATACAATTTCCCCCTTTTCTACATGTGCCTTAGTGGCTTTCACACTTTTTGACTGGGATCCACAATAGTCTTAGTATTTATATATGCATGTATGTATATAACGTATAGTGTATTTATAATATGTATGTGTCTTTCACAAAACTTTTCCTATCTAACTGTAGAAGATCTGTTCAGTTCTATTTTATTTACAAAATAAATGCCTGTCAGAATCAGACCAATAAATACGGAGAACAAACTGGTGGTTGCCAGAGGGAAGGGGGTGGGAGGAGGGGCACAATGGGTGAAGGGGAGTGGGAGATACAGGCTTCCAGTTATGGAATGAGTAGGTCCACAGGCATATAAGGTACAGCATAGGGAATATAGTCAACATTGTAGTAGCTTTGTATGGTCATAGATGGTAGCTACACTTGTATAAAAATATTAAATCACTATGTTGTACACCCAAAACTAATATAACATTGTGTGTCAACTATACACAAATTTTAAAAGTTAATTAATTAAAAAAATAAACGTGTGTATGTTTTTAACATTCACTTAAGAGCCAGTTTATGGCTAGATGTTTGAGGGTTTTTTTTTTATGTTATCCAAAACATTTCCTAGTTACAATTTCCTTTTTTCCCTTAGCATCTCAAGATCCTTAAAAGTACACTGAAGTTCAAACAATTAACAATATTCTCTCTCTCTTTCCCTCACATTCATTCCCTCCCTAACACACACACACACACACACACAATGAGTCTAACTAAGATGGAGACAAATCAATTGGGGTCCTGGGGTGCCTGAGTGACTCAGTTGTTAAGCATCTGCCTTCGGCTCAGGTCATGATCCCAGGGTCCTGGGATCAAGCCCCACATCAAGCCCACATCGGGCTCCCTGCTCCATGGGAAGCCTGCTTCTCCCTCTCCCACTCCCCCTGCTTGTGTTCTCTCTTTCGCTGTGTCTCTCTCTGTCAAATAAATAAAATCTTAAAAAAAAAATCGACTGGTGTCCTGTTCAAAGCAGAACTTTTTACATGATTTAAACCAGAATGTCAAGCACATTGTCTTGCTGATTTGTTGATAATAAAAGATTTTGGTTTTATGGTGCAACTAAGATATAGATTAATGCATACAGACTATGTGAATTCCTAACTGAGAAATAGGATACCCATGAAGGGAAGTGCTGGATAACTCACAGTCTAATTCCTTATAGGCACTGTGGGCACTGATAAGAACTTACATGATGAAGAGTTTCAAAGAAAGTATTTATTTGTAGAGAGAAACTAATTTTATCATTTCCTATCTTATTCTGTTTCTTTTAGGTTTATGTTTAAAGAATCTGGCTTGCTGTATCAAAGATTTGGGCCCTGGTGTCTCCTGGCATATGAACATCACTGGATGATGAAATGGAGGGATAATTAGAGGAAGACAATGGATACAATTGTTGCAGGTTTTGCAGATTTGTTCTCTAAAAAAATTGGTAAAGTTAGCTAACACCAAAAAACCAAAAATTCAGAATTTGTAATAAGACACTACTCTGTCACACTTAACTGATAATACTTCTGGACCTGTAACTATGAAATCCAAATGTAATTTCCAAAGTATAAAATTTCAAGAACAAGATTGAAATTTTAAACTTTCCAAAACTTCATGGGTCAAAATTCTAATGTTCATTTCTATATGTATAGTTGTATAAAATGGGTAAAACAGTATCTTTTTGAACACCTGAAATCTGTACACAGGGAACTTGGCCATAAGGCATACAGCTTTGGGCACATAATGTATACATACCTATGTGTACTTGCACAGGTTTATAGGGACATAAGAAAGAAGGAAATAATTCAATATAGTAAAAAAAAATTCAATATTATATGATACATTCACTTTTCCATGCTATTGACATTTTGACATAAATATTTTCTATTGTATTTCTCTTTATGGAATAACATTTACCTTGTGCCCTTAAGAAAAAAAAATGAAACAAAAGAAAAAAGAAGAAATAGTGAGGAAAATATTTTAAATTATCTTTTTTCATTATAAATTAGCCTCAGCACCTGGTACATAAGGGTGTTTAGCAAGTATCTGTTAACTGAATTACACTTAACATACAGCAAATTCACACCAAACATAAATATTAAAAATCTTAAATAAAAAATAAATGTCAAAAAAGATGAAAAATAACATTTACTGAATTAGCTAAATAGGAGTATTTTTTGCACACTCCTTAATTCTTACCTCTTCCTTTGTCTTTTTTGATATCACTCGGAGCCAGTCTCCAATCATGCTCAGGACAGCTGCAAAGTAAGCAAGCCCTACAAGGATCCAAAACCACACGACAGGCTTATAGAAGTCTAGATATTCAATATCTGATCCACCTGTGTGAGAAAAATAAAGCAGAACAAAATAGCTTCATATTCATATGAAAGTAAACAATATGGATATTTGCTAAAAGTATCAACTGAATTGTGGCTTACAAAACAAACCTCCACATTATTTTCTTCATTTGGGATTCTTTCCTGTCTGTATCTATTTTTCAAGAACCAGTCACTAGGTTCTTTTTTCTCTTAAGTTTTTATTTTAATTCCCATTAGCTAACATCCAAGTGTTATATTTAGTCACTACGTTCTTCTTAATGAGACCTTTCATTACATCTCCAGGTCATAATGATTTTTCTTTGTTCTGTTTCTTTTTTGTTTATTATAATCTGCCTCAACTAGTCTAGCACTTAAGTATTGCACGTGTACTAGTTTCTCTTTCCACCTCTACTGTAACAAGTAGAAGATAGAAATGGCACTTTTTTGGGTATGCATTCAACTTAGCATATTTACATTACTGCCAATCAATTCATGCTACCCAATCAATACATGCTAACCAATCAATTAAAAGTCGACCTGGACCGAAAGTGGTTCTTATTCTAAAATCACCAGTACAATGGATTGATAACAAAAGTCTGAGACAATGCCTTGGTAGGCTAATCGGAACAAAGAGTGATTTGCAGATGATACTGCCATTCATTATTCTTGGACTTTTCAGAGGAATTCCCATATATGTCACATATTTAAATCCTTGGCTCTCAAGAAAAAATTAGCAAAGGAGCTCTTCTGCTTTACTGTAACCTTTGTTACTTCTCCATCCATTTGATACAGAAACTGCACCTATGAGAATCTGAATACATTTCAACACATCCCTACTTCAGCACATATTAATGGAGCACTTAGTAACTCCCAAACGCTCCAACACTTCTCTTCAGAAGAGAGAGAAACAAGTCTCTCTCTTGAGAAATTCATAATTTACCCTGAGAAAGCCTCACAGAGACAATCATTCATAATGGGGTAGATCAAGTGACAGCAAAAACGAATTTTTAAAAAAAGTGCTTACGAGAGGACATGAAAGAAAGGATTTTTTTTTTTTTTTTACTTCTGGAAGGGGAAAGGTGAGAAGAGAGAAAGGGAGTCTTCAGTAATGAAGATCAAAACAGAGAAAAATTCAGCGTAAAAATATACGACATACTCAAAGGACTTTTGGTAGCTAATGCTACATATGGATGGGGGCCAGGGAGTAGATGGGCAGAAGAGAGGAATCTAGAAAAAATGAGTTGTGTCAGCTTGTAAAAACTTGCTCCTGACGCAATGGGGCATAGGTAAAGTTTATAGATGATAAGTCTTCTATTCATGTTTGACCATATGCATGGAAAGATCCAGCTGCAGAGAAGGAAGGTCGACAGGGAAGTCCCATGAGAAACTTTTGTTCCGAACTAGCCAAGAGTTTATTGTGCCTGAGTTAGGGCTGGAATGGAAGGAAAAGGTGGTAGAGGCAGCATCGTCAAGGAAGGGCTCTCGGATGACCAGAGTCCCTCTTTTGGGAGAGGATACTAGCCACTGAACAGGAAATGTAGGGGAAGGAACAGGGATTAAAAAAAAGTGAGGAGGGGGGTGCTGGCTCAGTTAGAAGAACACTGACTCTTGATCATGGGGTTGTGAGTTCAAGCCCCGCTTTGGGTATAGAGATTAATAAATAAATAAACTTAGAAAAAGGTAATTCAAACTGGTACATGATAGGTCTGAAGTGCTTGAGGTAGCAGCAGGTGGAAGTATACAGCAGGATCCTTAAATAAAGATATAATGTGTAACAGGGCAGAGCAGGAAATAAGGACTGTAGTGAGAACGACACAGAGATGGGATGCTGAGAGGGGTCATGGATGCACTCAAGTCACAAAAATCCAACCCATATGTTCAGAAGAACTGCTAATAAATAGCAAGTACACATTAAAATCAGATATAAAATACTGAATATAACATAGCAATAAATTAGACTTTGAGTTGCCTGCAATGACATTTTCAAATATCAAAAGGTCAGAGTAAAAAGAGAACATTTTTCTATCAGGCAAGTAATATGAATAGACACAGGTTCAGCTTGCTTTGGGGACAAAAAAATAATTTTAAAAACCCAGTTTCCAAAGTAAATAATGTGACTTTCAAAATATTGTAGAAATTTTACCTTGTGTAGAATTTTAAAAAGTATCATTTCTGGGAAGGATTGTGGAGGCCAAAGGCATCTCGTGATGGTTAAGACTTGGCCCAGGGGGGTAGCAGCTCTACAAATTCAGAGAAGTGACTTAAGAAGTGTGTGTGGAAACTTGTCATATGATAGGCTCGCTAGCGAATTCCATTTTTCAAAGGTTTCCATTTCATTGAAACCAAAATGACATTTTTTTCCAAGTACTTTCTCTTTCAAAACCAGAAAAATCTTCATCCAAATAGTTGTGACTCACTTAACACATAAGTTCACCAACATGTTGACTTTAGAAGTTAGTTCATACTCAAGATGACTTTTTAGAAGTCTTCTTTCTTATAAACAGGATGTCACAGTTTGAGAAGAGTAAATTAGCTTAATCACCGAAAGGTCTATATTTGGGTAAAATGTTCATCCCACAAGTTCCAGTGGATTCTAAGCCTGAGCATGGGGGTGGAGAGTGTTTCCCATTCCCACTCTTAGGATAAAATATCAGTGGTCAAAGGATTTGGGAAAAACTAATGTACACAGGAGTGTTGTCCAACAACTCACAAGTCCTATTCACTTCCTGGTTGCCAAGATTTATGAATTAATTTCCACATTATTTCATCCACTTGATCCAAGAATCCAAATTAAAATATCTGTAATATTAGGATAACTCACTTAAAAGGAGCTGTTAGTCTTATTTTTAAATCAGGAAATGCCAACAAAAATTTTTTCTGGCTGTTGTAAGCATCAATTTTAGTCTAGCTAAATTCGGGAAATCTGAACATGGGTGGGTCTCTCGCTGATTAAGAACCTAGGGTAATTTCTCTGTCCTGGATTCACTGCCTGTGTCCCCCACCCCCATCTCCACTCGACTACTCTATTTTTTCCCCTCCTTCCACAGACTCCTGAGATGTAGCCTGCAGGATGCTACGACCCACTCTCCCCCCCTGGGCTCCTCACCCACTTGGCAGGATCGGTCACCTCACGGCTGTTTGTTGCTACTGAAAATACACACACAAGTCCTTTCCATTTTCAGACCTTTCTAGCTAATCCTTATAGGAGAGCAGACAGATGGTAATGAAAATAGCAAAGAAGGGTGGAGGTACAAAGGTTCCAGGAATCTTACAAACTGTTCCAAATAGTAACGTAAATCTCTTCCTGACGCTCATGATATGTGATGGCGCCTTTTTTCTCTGGATTTCTCCTTAGTGCTTAAATAAGGAGATCAGCCAGAATCTAATCTGATCTAGCAGATTAAACTTCTAAAAATATAGCTCAGGAAAGGTTTATTACTATTATTACTGTTATTATTACTTATGGCATTATTGCTAGGAACCCATTTTAGCAATAGTGGGTTTCCTAAACATTTGCTTGGAACAATCCCTCCATCTAGCATTAACAAAGCCATCTCCTACCTGGCCCCAAAGAATCACTGCTTAGGGGGCAGAACAGCCCATGAGGCTATAGCAGGCACATACAGGTTTTTTTAAATAAAGGCCCTGCTAGTCCTATATCGCCCAGTCTATGCTCATTTCAGCTGATTTCTGAAATATTCCAAAATCTGATTGAGAGAGAAGAGTGAAAAGTAAGACTTCCTGATTGCCCACCTAAATGAAATCATTCCACCCTAAAGCCCTGGGGGGCAAGTGGTGAGGGGAGCTGTATTCCCACTCCTCCATTTCCACTGATTTCTAGGACAGGGCTATTAGTAAGACCATTCACTATAGATTTAAGCCACTTCTCTGGCTGCATTTATCAGTAATTAAGCTGATAATTCAATTGCTATCACTCTCATAGTCTGTTCAGAACTGAGGAGTAAAAGACCATTTTTGTATTGGCTCCTAGAAATCCCAACAGTAAGTAGCCCCACTTAAAATAGAGGAGTCATAGTCTCAGTAGGTAAAAGAACGTGTGTCAGGCCACACAGGAAAGGAGGCAGCAGAACTAGAATTCAAACTCAGGGCTCCCTGGCTCCAAAACACAGCCTTTTCCCCATTGACCAGGTTGTCCATGCCACCTGTGATCTCAGCTGCTGTCCTTCCCTATCATTTATCCACCAGCCCTTTGTGTCCATACTGCATGGTAGACACTTAGCTAGGGCTAGAAACACTAAGTCAAACAAAGCTGATAATCACTGCCTCTTTCCCCTCCTCCTCAACGGTCTTACCTGGAAACCAGGTGGGTCTGAAGATAAGTACTACTGAATAAGGGACAGGTGGGGCTACGTAAGGGGATGTGATCAGGCTCACAAAATTCAAAATGTGGGAGATGAAAGGAAACCAGAGATAAGGGAACAAACCAGACCATCCTAGGTGTCAGAGGGGAGGTCTCACTCTAACAGCTACTTGTGACCAACCTAGAATTACCAGACCCTAAAAAGGAAGTACGCCATTGAAGGTGCTATCAATAGAGATGTTAAACATATTTAAGTTCCCTGGCTAGCTTTCTATAAAAGACCATCCTTGAGAGCCCTCAGTGACAACCCTGTTGGGATTCATCTCACTCCTGAGAGCTTTTTTCCTGTATCCTCACTTAATATAACTTCTCTCGCTTTACTCCCCGTTGTCCGCGAGATTCATTCTTCGACTGCATGAGACAAGAACCTCACTCCCCTGCATCATTCTGGTGCCGAAACCCAGGATCACTCCCATCGAAGGGTGAGTAAAGGCGGACTCTTTTCTTTCCTGGGAGAAGTTTCTCCCTTAGATGACCTCTTTTAACAAGCAACAAAACTGGGTACCTGTCAGCCAATTAAAGGTTAATAGAGCAGCCACTGGTCTTAAGTCTCAGGTGACAGGCTTCTGGAGAAAGGTTTGGTCAATCCCCCTTTCTCAAAAGAAGGGAATGTTGGCCTAACCCTACCCAGCTCTGCTTTCTCTTCATTGACTTTTCTTGAGTGGCTTTCTCCCACCTCAGGGACTTTGCCTCAGGTTCTTCCAATCTCCGGTGATCATACCACTATGATTATAAGCTTTTATTCCTGAAGAAATGGTATTTAGAAATGGTAAATTTCATTTAAAAGTGTCTTTCGTGAGAACTTGGTTCAGGATGGACAGGAAAAGCGCTCACGGGGTGAGGTGAGGAAGCATAATTGGAAATTGGCTAATAACGGGCCTGACTCATAAGGCACCATGGTGCTAGGAAAGCAAGCGCATTTACGTGACCAAAAATGAGGGTTCAATCCAGAGAGCTCCGAAGAATGAGGTCATTACAAGGATTTCCTACTCTGTATAAGATTCATCGGGGAGCGCACGTAAGGACTGGCAATCCAGCGCTCAGAACCTGCCCTTTGGTCACCATGGGTGATCTTGGGGTCTCTGAGACACGTGAAAGGATAGAGACCTGGCCCTGGGGGTCACACCCCAGGGAAGCCTCATCCATAAGCAGAACAGGACTCCCACTAAGAGACCCTAGCTGTTTCACTTGCATTCTTAGCCTTCTAAAAAGAATATCAAGGTTTAAACTATTAACGTCACCAAAGCCTTATGATTAGGCCAGATTTTTTTGGGGGGGGGGCGGAATCCAGAGGAGAAAAAGAGGATCAGGTGACAGACAGGTAAGAGTGGCTACTCCTGCTGGCCTGAGCCCTCCTCAACCCAAGATGTTAGGCCACTCTTTGACCTTGGGTAGGAAACCATGGGACGCCTTGGTTCGTAGGCGATAGCTGGTATGTAGATGCCTTCATAGTCACCTCTCCATAACAGGTACGGGGTAACTGACTCCTACTGGGATCTGGAGATGGGAAACAAACCATCCTCTGAGGGGACCTCTCTGGATTGGGTACTGCGAAATTGGGTAATTTCTCCTTGTAAGACTTTTCTAGTGTTTCCCATGGGTTGAACACGGCGGGTTCTTTAAGGCAAAATAAAATAAGGCGTGACCTTCACGACAAGGCATGGTCTCTTCTTCAGTTCCCAAGGACTCTCCCTTGGGGTGCCTTTTAACCCACTGGAAACAATTTGGATTGCAAATTTAGGAAAAGACTGAGCTCCTGCAATGCTCACTGCATGGCCAGGGTGGGATCTATCAGGTCTCTTCTGCAGGAAACAAGGCGAATAGATGGAGCTACCCCTAGATCCATCCAGGCTTTCAGGGCTTTAAATCAGGACCCAGGCCTAGAGGCCTCGTGCAGAACGTGTTTGGTGGTAACCAGACCAGTAAACTCCCTTCTGACATATTGGATAATTGTCTAAATAGGCCTCCTTCAAATAAACCTAGGTTGCTGGAGGAAACACAGGCCCTCCCTAGCAAAGGGGACCCTGACTCTCCCTCACTGTTCCTCCTAATAGATGTGGGGGCCTCTACCTCACTCATTTCCCACGTTAATGGCTATAAGTAGAGCCATCTGTGGTTAGTCTACCTCAGGACGGGGACTTTAAGGAATATTTCCAAGCAGCTGCTGAAACTCCCTTTGTTTCAGGGAAATTCCCTCTCTTCTCCGGCCTGACATGGACTACCTATTTCCACTTGCTGGTGGAAAAACATGGCGTTTACTCATTGGTCCAAGTGGATGAGCTTCAGAACTGGGAACCCTTTTTCTCTGTCTTCTGGGTGTACTTTGCGTCTTCTGTCTCCCCCTCTCTCTCCACCCATTTCTGCACCACTTTGGGTGTGGTCTGCATACATTGCTCACTTGAGATTCCCCCACCTGTGTCTCAGGTAAAATTGATGACGGGGAACAAACTGATTGACTTGTTACAAAAATGGGCGCAGGTGGAACATAACTAGGTATTTAAACTAATTTAAGTTTGTTGGCTTACTTAAAATAGACATGTCTTCAAAATTATCAACATTAAATATGAAACTTCTATTCCACCAAAATCTATCGAAGGCCAAGTAAGTCCAAGTTGTCTCTACTGCAGTTTGTTAGCAGAAGGATGACTTAAAATGATGCTTAATGTTTTCATGGGTAATTGTTAAGATAGGTTTCAAAGTCTTTTAGTAACCTGAAACTTTAAAGTTTTGTTAGGATGACAAATGGGATTAAATTCATTGGACATTTAGGTCTTTTCCAAATGGGATAAGCTGCTAAATCATTGATTACTGGACGTAGGTTTGTGCTTTTGACTACTTATTGCAAAGAAACTAAGGATATTTAAGTCTGTTGGTAAACATGCTTTTTGCTTAACTGATTCACAAATTTGCCGTCTAAAGTTTTTGTGTAACAGTTCACAACTGGTTACTACTTAGTTTTCACTGGAGACTAAGGTTTCTAAGAATGCAAAATTCTGTTAAATGTAATTAAGACTGATGGAAATAAGGGAAACAACTCTGTATGTAGAAAAATAGAAGATATGTAAGAAAGACATAAGGAATGGGAATACATTTTTGTTGAAGGTAAAAGAAGGTAATTTTGTCCTAAATGGAGACTGGTTGTTTGAAAAGAAATGGCTTGGGACAAAATCTGAATGCAAAGGAAAGTTGTAGAAGGTTTGAGAAGGGAAATTTTTGGAAAGCAATTTTAAATGTGGTCAGGACGGACTAAGATTGAAATAAATGATTTTTTTTTTAAAGATTTTATTCATTTATTCATGAGAGAGACAGAGGGAGAGAGAAGCAGAGGGAGAAGCAGGCTCCCAAGGAGCAGGGAGCCCGATGCGGGACTCGATCCCAGGACCCTGGGATCATGACCTGAGCCGAAGGCAGACGCTTAACCATCTGAGCCACCCAGGCGCCCGAAATAAATGATTTTAAAGTACACTCGTATAAGATTAAAAGTGTGCTTTCTCTCAGTTCAATAGACCAAGTTTTCTTGAATTAATTGATCTGCTCTTTAAAAAACAGTTGTTTTCTCTTTGCCTGTCCAGAAAAACCAGTTTCTATGTTTTGCCTTTATCAGATTTTTGAGGATCCCTAATCCTATTTAGGCATGTGCTTTTAAACTTTCTAAGGCTTTAACAACTTTTCCAAGATTTAAATTATAAATGAAGTCTCTTTAACTCATTAGGCTTTTTATTTGGTATGTTAAGTTACTCCAGAAGCACTGTTAAACAAATGATAAGCCTTAGGTTATGTTGTTCGGGTAAATGCTATAACCATTCTAGAGATGATATGCAATTCTTAAAGTTTTAATATGTTTTAATCTTTAACCATATCCATTCTGAATTTTTGTCATTTATAGTTATTCTCTTGCAAAAAGACATCCATCTCCAAGGAGATTCATATAAAGGGTTTTTAGGACAAATACAGGTATTCGATATCTTTTTTTTTCAGGTATTCAATATCTTTAAGATTAAAAAACAGAAATGGGTAAGAATTTCTAGAACTAAAGCTGCATTCAAACTAAACAAGAATTAGTAAAGTGGGACTAAATGAACTAAAAGTTGATTATAGTTTTGTGACTCTTTTGAAACACTGCTGGTTCTCTAATGTTTATTCTCCCAGATTAAGTAAACTTTCTCTCAAGATATCTATGACTTACAAAAGTGTGATAAAGTATTCATGTGTAAACAAAAGCATTAAAGCATTTAACATTTCTCTCTACCTAAACCCTCTGAAATTCAAAAGGTCTCAATAAGCTTTCTTCCATGGCAAACATAATCATTTGCCTAAGTTCAATGAGAATCTGTTCTCCTTGTAACAGGACACCATTGGAAACACTGGTTATTTTACCAAGGCTTTGACTGGAATGTCGTATTTGAGAGAGACATGCATAGACTCAGATATGACCAAACAGCTTTAAGGAACCAAGGCTGGCTTTACAAAACCTGGAGCCGTAAAGCCCCTTGGAAATGTTGGCCTGATACCTTGCTTATAGAGTTCCCAGCAGCCTCACCAGATGAGTAAAGAATGTCACTTCCTGGCACGTGTAGGAACCTCAGGATATATTGGGGACCTCAAGAGAAATTCACCCAAATCTACAAGTATTGCAGGCATGTCTGATGGCAAGTACTTGGCTTGGCTTCTGGCCTGGAGAGACTACTAAAAGTTCAATCTAGAGATTCCTTATAAAAGTTCCAGCAAAGCAGATTCTAAAAGATAACTCTACATGATCTTTCACTATTCTTGCTGAGCTTATGTAAATAATTAGGCCAAGTATGTTAAAGCTGGACTTGTTTTGCAAATATATTAGTCCTGATTGGCTACCTCTGGTTAAAAATGAGGGTTATTATAGAGGGGAAATTATGTTTCAATAACATGCCTTTGAGGATGTTAAATTTTAGTTCTGATTGTCTTTGAATGTTGTTTACCTAACTAGACAACTTGAGGTAAACGTCAGAGAAATTGCCACAATAGCTCATATAGACAATCTTCATGCTTTTTATTCTGTGGGGATAATAACACGACCCCATGATCATATGATTATTTGAACTAAAAAAAAATGGGATTATTCCCCAGCGTTTATGTAATTCAGCTAGCACTTTGACCAATTTTGTGTGGCTGGGATAACGAAATTGGTCCTTTAAAGCCAGAGCATACCCCACTGCATGGGGTTAATTTATAGACTTATTATGGAAATGATGACCCCACTTTCCTTATGATTCGATTGGATAATGTACTTGGGGATGCCCTTATCTCCTGAGACAAGGCTTCTCCCGCTTGCCAGTGATTCATTGTAATTACAATACTGCTCAAGCTAGACCTCAAACAGAGAACTTCTTGACTGTTTTATTCCTTAGTCATATTTATCCTAGAAGCCACCTCTACTGAGGTACAATTACAAACAAAGACTTTAGCCAAGCATACAACAGCCCTCCTGGTAAAAAGAGTCTCAATTCAAAAAAAGAAAAAAAAGAAGAAAAAAGCCTCAAAGCTCACTATGGGCTTCCAGGACTTACGAAAGGACTGCAATATAAAATAAGCAAAACAGTCTGCTTGCTCAGCCGGACTCTAAATGATCCTTTCCAGGCACTAGATGCACTCAGCCAAAACTTAAGTCAGAGAGGGACTTCTCGAGAACCATGCCACTATTGACTCTCTACTCTTGCTACACCATTTGGGGTGTGAGGAATTTCCTCACATGTGGTTTTAACATTACAGATAACTCCCACAAGGTGTCCCAATCAATAGGGGACATTTGGGATCAATTAAATAAAATCAAAATATCCACTGATCTATTTGACAAAATTAATAATTGGGGATCTTATCTAAGGGGTGTATTCATAATTTGGGGCCTAATGCTTGTTTTAGGTTTATCCTTTTGCATGTGCTGATGCATGTACCATTTGTTGTCCATCATGACCCCCTGAAGCCATACCGTGGACACCTGGACCAATCCCTGGAGAGATTCTAACTGCTGCGCAGCCTGCCGCCCCATTTCAGCAGGAAGCTGCTAGAGCGGTCATCATCCCATCATCCCATTCCCTGAGGGCAGTTAGGGTTACTATTCCAGGGGGAGGAATAAGGGACAGGTGGGGCTGGGTAGGGAGAGATAGGTAGGGGCCATGGGATCAGGCTCACAAAATTCAAAATGTGGGAGATGAAAAGAAAGCAGAGAAAAGGGAACAAACCAGACCATCCTGTCCTCGGTGTCAGAGGGGAGGTCTTGTTCTAACAGCTACTTGTGACCAACCTCCAATTACCAGACCCGAAAAAGGAAGTAAGCCATTGAAGGTGTATCACTAGTCCTTACTCAATGGTGCTATCAATAGAGATGTTAAATAGATTTAAGTTCCCTGGCTAGCTTTCTTTAAAAGACCATCCCTAAAAGCCCTCAGTGGCAACCCTGCTGGGATCCCTCTCACTCCCGAGAGCTTTTTTTCCTGTATCCTTGCTTAATAAACTTCTATCGCTTTACTCACTCTCCATTGTCCTCAAGATTCATTCTTCCACTGCATGAGACAAGAACCTCACTCTCCCGCATCACTATTTCATCAGGCGCCTCCCTACCTTGCTTCTGTCCTCATTCCAACAGTTTCTACTAGTTGGCCCTATTCTGCTCCAAGGAACTTGAGAATGCGATGCCCTCTCCTACTTTTAATTTTCTTTCCCTGAGATGCTTCTGAACCACAGAATATTTGTAAAGAAAAAAAAAAGATATATTCTGGATTTAAAGAATCATCTAGCTATTCGGAACTAAAATCATCAACGCCATGCCCCCCTCCTCTGGTTTAAAATGATATTTGTATTATAGAATATAGATACATAGAACTTTGTTCTAAAGAAAATGGGCATTTCTTTATACCAGTCTTCAAGTATTTTAGTTTAGATATCAAATATTGATTTTAATTTTTTTGTTTAGCTTTACTATTATTAAATAAAACTATCCTATAAAGGGGGGAACTTATTTTCTGCTTTAGCATGCTTTTCTTTGTTACAGTAAAGCAATTTAACTGAATGAAGAGTTTTCTCGGGGCTTCAAGACCTAAGAGGCTCTTTCAATAATGTAAATTCTGCTTTTTTTTTTTTTTTTTTTTTTTTTTTTTTTTTACCAACGGAAGGTATGACTTCAGTATTAAACCATAGCTCACCTACTAGACCAAACTTCTCATATGCTATTAAGTCAGAAAAACAAAAGGCAAAAAAAATGGTAACTAAACATCTCTAGAGTTTGAACCTATATTTTTGGGATTTTTAATTTCAGCATTCAAGATGTCCATTTCCTGCTAGGTACTTGGTCTAAATTTAGGAAAACAGCCATTTGAAGAGCAAGAGTTTCATGATCACAAAGAAAGATCAACACATTGTCACTCACTCATCCTTTACAAGGATGGAAATCTATAGTATTTAAGATGTGCATAATTGTTATACCTAGAAATAACCATTAAAAGTCTCAACATAGAGCAATTTGGAGCCTTTTTCATTACACTTAGTACAATTTACTGCCTGTCTCACTAAGCCATAACTATCAATCCCTGAATGTTTTCCTTCTCATTTTTTTCTGCACGTTTCCACAACGCTTTTATATATCCATTCTGAATCTGAAAAGTTAAATAACTTCTCGGTTTGTCCTCAGATCCTCGGACTTCTGGATCATTTGGATCAAATCCCATTTAATTAATCATGCAGACACTATCTGTTCTCTTATGAGTTCTCTGAGAGTCACTGGCTGAATCTGGGGGTGGCCAGACTCTTTGCAGTATTTTCCTGTATTATAAAACAGTTAGGGGCGCCTGGGTGGCTAAGTCATTAAACGTCTGCCTTCGGCTCAGGTCATGATCCTGGGGTCCTGGGATTGAGCCCCGCATTGGGCTCCCTGCTCAGCAGGAAGCCTGCTTCTCCCTCTCCCCCTCCCCCTGCTTGTGTTCCCTCTCTAGCTGTGTCTCTCTGTCAAATAAATAAATAAAATCTTTAAAAACAAAACAAAACAGTCATTCACTACCAGGAAGAAAAGAAAAGTTCCCTATTGAATTTAATTTTTGCTCCCGAATTTCAAACATTCTGTCCCAAAGGAAAAGGAAAGAGAGCAGTCATTATCACTAAGTGGTAAGCACAGTATCTAATACGCAATATGGGCTCGCTAAATACCTGAATAAACAGAAGAATGGTGACTATAATACATCTCCCTGGGAGTCACATAAACCCTCCCTTTCTGACAAAAGCAATTTTTTTCTGAGACATTGGGTGGTGGTGGTGAATGTTCTTCAGTAGACCTCACTCCTCATCAGCTACTTTCCTTCTTATCTGTTGAATTCCTGGCAAATTTTTACTGTCATTGATCAGTTCAATAACAGCAAGTTTAAGAACTGGCCACTGACATAGTTGCAAAACCCCAGGAACTGTTTTCTAGAGGATCTCTGCTAGAACTATTTTGAAGCAAAAACGTGCCACGGGGTGCCTGGGTGGCTCAGATGGCTAAGCGTCTGCCTTCGGCTCAGGTCATTATCCCAGGGTCCTGGGATCGAGTCCCGCATCAGGCTCCCTGCTCCTTGGGAGCCTGCTTCTCCCTCTGCCTCTCTCTGTCTCTCATGAATAAATAAATAAAATCTTTAAAAAAAAAACCTGCCATGATTTTCCAACAGAGATTTATATGTTTCATGATAAAATTCCCCTCCATTAAGGAAGCTCTAAGCACTCCACCGAATGAGTCATGTTTTCAGTTATAAGGAAGAGCAATAGTTTGGTTACTAAAAACTTCATTTCCGATAATGACTTTGAAACATAATTCTAAGAAAGCTTAATTCTTAATATGAGATATACAAATATGTTCTTCCCGAGTTAAGAAATGTGATGACAAAGTATTATACAGCTGTGAAAATTTGAAAATTTAGTAAAGGTAAAAGTACCAGAAGAATTTTACCTTGGAAAATCCAAAATTATATTTTCTGTATAGAGAAGCATAAGGCACTAAGCATAAAGCCTGATTAACTCAGTAAGCTTTGCTCAGGGAGGAAGACCTTCCCCTGCCCTATGGTCCTTCTAGCTGGACTTAGAGTCAAATTGACATGAGACAGATTCAATGGGGGAAATAAAATTTAATAGGTGTGTGGGCAGGGAATCCATACAAATATGAAATTCCAAAGACAATGAAGCAACATGAAGCTTTTACGAGCAAGGAGAGGGGTAAGGGTGTGAGGACACAAAGGGGAGGAAGGCCATTTCCCGGCGGGTGAGAGGAGATATTTGGAAAAACAAAGGTTGTGCTAGTATGCAGGTAAGTTTCTTAGGTAAAGGGGAGTCTCTGTTAATAGCTCTCTTCCTGGTGTAGACTCTCCAATATATTTAGGCAGCTGTGGGGGAGGCAGAGAGGATTTCCTGCATCTGTTGGGTTTTGATTACTTTCTTTTTTAAAAGATTTTATTTATTTATTTGACAGAGAGAGAGACACAGCGAGAGAGGGAACACAAGCAGGGAGAGTGGGAGAGGGAGAAGCAGGCTTCCTGCGGAGCACGATCCCAGGACCCTGGGATCATGACCTGTTGGAAGGCAGACGCTTAACGACTGAACCACCCAGGCACCCCTGGTTTTGATTACTTTTAACTCGAAATAATCTTTGTGCCAAAGTGGCCCATCTTGGGGGCAGTGTGCCCTTGGCCCCTACACCTTCAATAACTACCTGTCAGATATGGAAAATTTCATTATTCAACTAAATATACTAAATTTCACTGATCCAAATTCCAAGAAAATACATTTGGATGGCTAAATAAATTTATGCTCTGATGGAAAAATGTGTTTTCATAAGATCAACCGTGAGGATTTCTTAGAACATCTAAATTTTTGGCTAAAATTTTTGGTTTTTATTAGAAGAATAGGTAATGTGAGGACACTGCTTTGTGAAACTATACATTTTCATCTGGCTTTCACTCATTCAAATTATGTCTTATGAACAAACCTGGTTTATGAAAAGGGGTGTTTTTTGAGGACTTCTTTAGGCAGCTTCTCAACAATATGTGGCAATGTCTTTCTTGGCTTGCATGACCCACTCTTACCCCAAGAGCATATATATATATATATATAGGAGATACTAGCTTTGGAAAAGAATTTTAAATTGCATTATATTTGGTAATTATTTGACTTCTCCCTAAATTTGAAGAATAACCATAAAAAAAAATAATGGACCTGGAAGACCAGTCATAGAGGTAAGCCTGAATAAATAGAATTCAATCTGTCACACATTTCCACATAATTAATATTATTGCTTAGGTTTTAATGAAGAGCTGATTTAGCTCTCAGTCTCAGTCACGTAAGCATGATTTAACACCTTATCACCAGACTTTTCATCAAATGAAAAATAAAATGGCAAAAGTTAAGAAACAGAACACAGGAAATTAACAGTTAATTCTCAAACATAATTTTTGCCATTAACTTTAACTTACCTGTATAATGTGACTATAAATTACAGGCACTGCTAAAATCAAGTAAATGACAATCTGCTAAATAATTGACTGTCTCTTCTCACCTTTTAGGAAGGGTTACTGTGTGCAAGCACTAGTTTTAGTAGTGGGGTCTGTTTATTCATGTGTAAAGTAAGTGTGGGAGTACCCCGTGGGCTCCTGGCTTCTTTTTAGTTCTAGAACATCGAGAGCTAATGAAAGAACAAAACCCATCAGAAAGGAGCGCACACCAACCACTAAGGTAACCAGCCATTTAACTAAAACACCTTCCTTGCATAAATATAAATATAAAATTAAAATTTTCCAGGTCTCTTCTTGCAGAAAAATTACCAAATGCCGAATTCCCATTTTCAGTCACATACACTTGAATATTGTCGATCTTTACTAGTGATCTGTAAATGCTTTTGAATCAATATTACCAAGAGTGAAAAGCACACACAAATTTAAATGCATGTTTATTTATGAATTAGAAATCTATTATGCTTGGGGTGTGTGGGTGGCTCAATACTTAAGTGTCTGACTCTTGATTGCAGCTCAGGTCACAATCTCAGGGTCATGAGATCGAGCCCCACATTAGGCTCTTTGCTGAGCTTGGAACCAGCTTAAGATTCTTTCTCTCCATCTCCCTCTGCCCCTCCCCGCTCGTGCTCTCTCTCAGTAAAAAAAAAAAAAAATCTATTATGCTCTTATATATTATATCATGAACACTATGATGTACAAAGAAGAGAGGGTAAGGAATGAAGCTTAAAAATACATAGAAACAGGAGCTGTCCTGTTTGCCTCCCATGGCAGAAAATATACCTGGCATGGACTTTCTTGCTTATACCCTAGAGATGAGCTCTCTGTTTCAGAGTTCTGGTCTAAAACACCACGTATCTTTACTTGTTGCTCTTGAGATGCTTCTAATAATCACACCAAGATGACAACTTGTATCCTAAACATTTATACATCACTTTCCAAAATTTACTTATTTTCCTTTAATAATATCAGTTTGAAGAGTATGTTCTTTAATTGATCTTCAAAGGAGTTCAATACAACAATGTGATTGAACTTTCATTCCATTCAGAGCAGGGTTGGAGGGTATGAGAAGGGCATCATATGGTGAGTGTGCATTGTAGGAGGTGTATCTTTGTGTTCTTGTGAGATTTAGAGCCCAATAGAAAGGCGAGAAGATTCAAGTTGGAGCAATGCCTCCTGCTTTTCCTTGGCAAAATTTCCAAAATTAAGTGATAGTACTATCTATAGCGACATGGAACTTCAAAGGGGAAGGTTCTATAAAGTAAACAACTGATATTTCCCAGATGGGATACTTGCCTTTGCTCAATAGCTGACTCTTACAAAGTCAGAAGCAAAAGACTTTTGCTACCCAGAAGCAAAAACTGTGTGTACCCTATTGAACTAAGTGAGGCAATTCTTTTCCAGGTCCTTAAAAAAAGAACTCAAGATTTTCGTTTTTCCAAAGAATCTTGCAAAAATTACACATTTCCTACCAGCCTTTGCCACATCTGTCTCATCCACACGCTCCTTCCAAAACCGCTCCCTGGGCACAAGGACCTGCCTGGTATGTAAGGACTCTCCTCTAATTTATCTTTCTCAGCATTTGTCACTTTAAGCCCATCGCATTCCTTTGCTAATTTTTAGCAAGGCATTATTTCTAGTGCTTTTTATTACTTCCTCTGCAAAATAAAAATAAAATCACAGTAATGGATTTAGCAAGGGGTCCCTACTCATACACACAAGACGTTCTCATTGAACTGCTCTTCTAATAGAGAGTGGCTATGAAGAGATCCACATGATCTAGCCAGTTTCAAAGTGTTGATCTCTTAAGGTTAGTTTAAAAAAATACGTGGGGCGCCTCGGTGGCTCAGTTGCTTGAGCCTCCAACCCTTGATTTTTGGCTCAGGTCATTATCTGAGGGTCATGAGGGCTTGTGAGATGGAGCCCCTCCCTGGACTTCTGCTCAGCGGGGAGTCTGCCTGAGATTCTCTCTCTCCCTCTCCCTCTGCCCCTCCCCCCGCTTGGGCACGTGCTCAGTCTCTCCCTCTCTCTCTAAATAAGTAGAATCTTTTAAAAAAAGGTATTTTTTTTTTTTACCTTCTACAAAACCATAAAGTAAAAATATTTGTTCTTTTTTTCTAAGCCATTTTATACTGTGGTCACAAATACAACATTATTTTAGGATTTCACCCACTTTTTTTTTTAATTCATAATCTTTTTTTTTTTTTAACCAGACCAGGACTCATACTGGACTGACAGAGTCTGTCAATTTCTTAAAATAACATGTACATTGTATTGTATTACTGAAATCTGTTAGGAGTAGAACTTAAATGTTCTTACTACTCCCCACTCCCTCAAAAGATAAATATGTGAGGGGATGGATATGTTAATGTATTAATTAACTAGACAGTGGGAATCCTTTTATAAGGTATACTTAAATCACCATAGTGTACACTTTTAATATCTTATAATTTTATTTTTAATTATATCTCAACAAAGCTGAAAAATAAATAAAATGTATTACTATAAAAACTATAAATTAAAATTTAAAATAGCATATGCAGTGCAAAGCTGTTGGCCTTAAGCTCCTCACCAAATACCTATATATTCCATAGCTGCTATAAGACCTTGTTAATGATATTTATAAAGTGGTACAAGAGGCCAAGGTTAACATATCACAAGTCTAAATCTTATCTCACTGTGTCTTACTTTCTCCTGTATTAATGTACTTTCCACTTCTACTTAAGCCAACCATACACCTTCAGAGGTTAGAAAAATGGGCATTTTAGAGCAGAAGTTGTTCCTCCTATAAGGAGCTACAAATATCTGAGATTCTTCTCTAAATTTTGCTAATTAGAAAACAAAAGGATCTCCAGCAGAGTGATGTCCCCTCCCTTTCTGGGGCCTCCATCCCGTACAGAGATGTGTGCGCAGGATTTTTGACCAAAAACAAGGCTTCCCTCATTAAAACATCCCCATCTTCAAGGGCAGTGTGGTCTTTGCGAGATTAAACCATAATTAACAAATCAACAGAAGCAGAAGAACTATCAGCCTTCTCTGAGATTTTATAGAACTGCACAAAATATTTTTTCTCTGAAAACATTTAAGAACTTTGGGACAAGAAAGAAGAGAGAACAGTCTGAAAGTATAAAACTCTCCTAAAGCTAAATTAGGCTGGTGAATTTATCCTGTGAAGTTTAAGGACACATTCCTACTCTAGTGTTTAGCATGTTCTTCTAATACTTGAAATTGGATTTTCTAAAAAAGAATGGTTTAGATTTTCAGGAGCTAGTCACAATGATCCACGATAGAATACCATCATGCTTACTTTTACCACCATTATTATAATTTATTTAAAATTGGAATTAGAACAATAATGATAATTTGGATAATATAAATGGTAAAGAGAGTTAAAATAACAGGAAGTTAAGACCCAAGAGATACAACAATAAAGCAAACTGCAATTGTAATAACATGTAGAAAAGGAAATATCAAAAAACACGAATAAAAAGTATGGACACTGGTTAACATAAAAAAATACTGTCCTGAGAACTGAAAATTAAATAAGGTAAATATCTTAGAAAAAAGAAGGTCTTAAGTAGCTTAGAACATCTTCTGAAGTTTGCAGGTGTTTTTAAAACTGAGACATGAAAAAGCCCAAGTAAAAAGAGCAAAGATAAACTCGAATTTGTCTAACAGTAAAAGAAAAATAAATACATAAAAAATAAAAATGAGAGGCAGATTGTCTGGTTTCTGAAATTAGCAGGGGAATCTAAGATTCTGAACAAACAGCAACTTAAATTTCTTTCCTAGAATGAAAATAAATGGTCAACTGCACCCTTCTGCCTACCTCCACTGTCCCAGAATGACTTTTCTTTTGTCTCTCTGTCCCTGTTACAGATTAAATGGTCTTCCAAAATGGTATGCTCAAGTCCTAATTCCCAGTACCTCAGAACATCTGAAGATGAAATTAGTTCATCTGAACTCATACTGGAGTAGAGTGGGGGCTTTTCGTCCAGTATAACTGGTGTCCTTATAAGAAAAGGGAAATGTGGACACAGCAATAGAGACACAGAGATAAGGAACGCCATGTGATGTCGTAAGCAGGGACTGGAGTAATGCAGCGGGACGGGCAAGGACAGATGGCCTCCTCCACAAGCTGGAATTGGCAAGGAGGGATGCCACTTAAGAGTCTCAGAGGGACCATATTCCTCCTGTCCCCTTGATTTTGAAATTCTGTGAGGCAATGAATTTCTCTTGTTTAAAGCCACCCAGTTTGGGGGCACATCGCTCATGACAGCAGGCCTGGGAAACTATGACAGACATTTGTGCTGCAAACCCGAGTGAAAAGTCTAACTAAAGGACACAGGTTAGGCAAGTAGGGTCGGTGCCAGGAAAAACTTACCTGCAACGTAGTCGCCAAATCCAATGGTTGTTAAAGTGATGACCACAAAATAAATGGCATCCAGGGCACTCCAACCTTCTATGTGCTTGAATATGATCGCAGGCAGGGCAACAAAGAGTACGCAGCCAAACAGTATAAATATGATTGTTGAGATGATGCGAATCTTGGTCTGACTAACATTCCACTTCTAAGGATGAGAGTGAAGAGAGTGAGAGAGAGAAACTGATGGAGATTTATTGATTATTGGCGTACCTACAAAGCTCACCTTAAACACCATTCTCAGCAAATTAGCAAGTGCAGATGTTATTTTTTTCCCTTTTATAATTAATGTTCAATTGTCTTATAAAAATTGGGTATAGCAGAAAGAACTCAAAACAATCAATGCCAATGATGATGCTACTTTACCCTTACATAGCTTTACAACAGGCAAAATGCTTTCAAAATAAATTACATTTGCTCTGAGAATGCCATTTCAGAGGTACATCACTCTTTGTTTACCTGAATAACTTTTGAAATATTTCTCTTCTATAGGCATACTACTGATGGCGGGCCAAACGTACTCTAGAAATATATGAAAATACACAAAATGGAACCATGGACTAAATAGTTGGTATTGATATTCATGACCACTGGAATGTATTCACCACCAGGGTACGGGATGTGTTTTATGCACCGATATAGATGCAGCATGAAAAACATTACCTGGCATCCAGTGGGCACCCAGAAATTTGTTGAAAAAAATATATAAAACAAATGAATAAACAAACAAAAAGCAGAATCAGAAGTATAAATGTAGAGAACAAACTGATGGTTGCCCGAGGGGAGGGAAAGGGGGAGAGCGGGGGAATTGGACAAAATGAGTGAAGGGGAGAGGGAGATACAGGCTTCCGGTTATGGAATGAGTAAGTCAAGGGAATGAAAGGCACAACGTAAGAAAAACAGTCAATGATATTGTAATAGCAATGCAGTGGGGCAAATGGTAGCTACACTTGCGGTGAGCATAGCATAATGCATAAGCTTGTCAAGTCACTAAGTCGTACACCTGAAACTAATGTAACATTGTGTGTCAACTATACTCAAAAAAAATTAAGCAAAAAAAATTTGTTGAATGAATGCATAATTCAGCATTACCATGTGGATGCCACTAATCTTCCCTCTTAATGAATAAAAATACAAGATACTTTTAAGATCAATATAAGAAAAATATATTACCCAGAACAGGATGAAACTCCTATTTTAGAATAATCATACCTACTCCATTCCAACTGTAGAAATATCTGAGTGAATTTGGAACTTAAAACATAACTAATGCTAAAAATTGGAACTATAAATTGAAAACCAATACTCAGTAGTCTTATTTTATCAATAAAATTAAATGTAAAATACTTTGTTGAAATATTTGTGAAAAGATGAAAAGACTATTGAAGAGCAGGTAAAATGTATTTGTAATACAGGTGATGGTAGTAACATATCCTTTATAATCCTACCCTCTCATGCAACTATTTTCTTGGTAATTTTCTTCAGGAATAAAAGCTTATAATCATAGTGGTATTATTACTACTTTTCATTTACCATTCTAATAAAAGCATTTTCATTATACTTATTTTTTTCTATTGAGGATAATATAGCCATGAACATCTTCATGTATATTACTTTTGGTTCTACTGAATTATATCCCTTGGATAAGTTTCTATCAATGTCATCACTGAAATAAGTTATATGATCACCTTTATTGTGTTTGCTAAATAGGATGTCCTTCACAAAAAGGCTATATAAATTTAGAATGTCACCAGCAATGGACAAGGGTACCAAAGCAAATTTTAAATTAGAAAGTATTGCCAGTTATTTACTAGCTATGTTAAGCTTTTATTTATTTATTTTAGATTTTATTTACTTATTTATTTGGGAGAGAGAGAGAGAGAGAAAGAGTGCATGCACATAAGCGGGTGTGGGGTGGGGAGGGAGAAGGGAAGGGAGAGGAAGAGGGAGAGAATCCTAAGCAGATTCTGCCCTGAGGGAGGAGCCCAACTAGGGGCTCCATCACACGACCCTGAGATCATGACCCGAGCCAAAACCAAGAGTCGGATGCTTAACTGACCGAGCCACCCAGGGCCCCAAGCTTTTATTTATTATCTCTAACTCTCAAAGTGATGTCTCCATTGCCAGTACCATTATTCACATTATATAAATGACAAAATGGAGATTTCAGGGTAAAATAACTAGCTTAAGAGAATACAGCAAGACAAGACGTCTGGAATTGGAACCCAGGATTGTCAGATTTCTTATTTCTGCATATTTTTGGATTTTTCCCATGTACTAATTTACTCATTCAAATTAAGTATAAAAATAACTATGAAGTGAGTTACATGCTAATAAAGGTGCATATGAAAGGTTATGGAAAACCCAATAACTTGATTAACCATACTTGAGGTGATAGTTTTATTAAAAAAAATTAAACAACATATGTAGTTAAAAGGCTATTATACTTACAATAAACGTATCTTCCACTTTTGCAATTCCTTTTCCAAATATGGTCCCTAGTTGATCACCAACTCCAGCCAACAAAAAACCAAAAAGGGGAATTCCCAGTAAGGCATAGATGATACAGAATATTTTTCCCCCTTCTGTGCGCGGTGAGATATTTCCAAATCCTAGACACACACACACACACACAAAAAAATTGTTTTCAGTTGTTTATAAACGAGTAATAGTTTAAAACATATGACCTTGTTAAAAAGAAAACAAAGAAAACTGAAAGAGGGCTTGGGGTGTCTCCATTTTGATCTCAAACTTTCCGCTTGGGTGGCACAGGCAGGAGACAGACACTACCCCCTCAAGCCATAAAGTCTGCCTGGAACCAGCAAGACCCTGCCCGTAACTGACTCCAAGACAATGATGGATTTAACCTTCGGCACGTGCCCACCCACTTTGCCCCACGTTTTCCTATGTAAACCTGAAAGTATTATTGGTTTTTTGGACACGGTTTTTGAGACGCTAGTCCACTGTCTTCCCGGTATTGGCCTCACTGAAATAAATTCCTTTCTGGTTTCACCACCATTCATTTCTCTGCCTTCAGATTCTGTCAGCAGCAAGTGTCTGAACATGGTCTGTTTGGGGCCCCTGGAGCCAGGTGCTCTTGCTCTCCTATGCCCCAGCTACAAAACCACAGGCCCAAAATGGCACCACTTAGGCTGAATCCCCAACCTGGGGATTAATAGCTCATCTAACTGCAGTTTCAACTTCACCCATTAATGTAGTCTTAGTCTTAACCTTAACTAGTCAGGAATTTTCCTATCAGAGGCAAAGTGTCTGCCACATTGGCCCTCTCCATCACCCCCTCCCCCAAAGGAAGATGAGGTGATCTGCCTGATAAGACCTCCTATTCTTCCCTCTCAGGGATAGCTACCTTGCCTGGAAAATTCTTTTCTTTTGTTAGTAACTTTCTCGCCCCCACCCTTATTCTATAAAAACTTTATGTGTTGTACAATTCCTCAGAGGTCCCCTCTGCTTGTTAGATGGGATGCTGCCTGATTCATGAATCATTTAATAAAGCCAGTTAGATTCTCAAATTTACTCAGTTAACTTTTGTTTTTTTAACAACCTCAAGGGTAATTCAGATATTCCCCAATATTAAAAGATATTAATCACAGATTTCAACTAGTTAAGAATCCCTCTTAAATAGATTTTAATATACAATACTTCAATAAGCAAACATTTCAATAATCTACAAAGTACAGCTAATGTTCCAATTAAAATAGATGATGAAAACCAAGGGGGTAACATATGTAATAAAGCCAATATTTTAATTAAATTTCCTTCTGTCTCTCTATACCGATAATACTGTTAACTACAGAGCTTTCATTGTCATTTATTGAGAAGAGTATACTGCCTTGACTTAAGGGAATTCAAATATGCTAAAGTTATTTAAAGATTAAAGTTTAATAACAACTTTTAAAATAATCCTGTTTTCATTCAAGCACGTACCAAAAAGTAAAAACCAAAACCTTGAAATTATTTAACTATTTTAATGTTCTGAGGATTTCGAAGGCCTAGGGAAGCAAATTTTGCCACCCGAAGATATGTCTCTTTGGCATACTGGTCATTTTAAGGTGGTTATTTTTAAGAAACTGTGGACACATGAGACACTCTGAAAACTGAATACAGGCCACCATTTGCAGGAGACATTTACAGGTAGAAGGGAGAGAAGGGTGTCCCCCTCAATACCAGGGAGGTGGGGAGGTGACTAAATCTCTAGAAAATGTTATCTGTGGAGAATGCATGGACTGAAATCTGCCTAGCAACTTTACTCTTCTTCACTGTGCTTTCCCTCCCAAACTGAAAAATTGTAGTCACAGCTTTATTCTGGAGGCGGACTGGAAATAGCTCTTATGCAAGTTAAGATTAGTGGTTCCACAGAACTTTGATTAATTTACAGGCTATCGGCCATGGGCTCACTTCTGCTTCTAATTTTGGCGTCTTTAGGAGGCTCCCTTAGAAAAAATTTCTTTTTAGAATCCTGTTTTGCTTGTACCTGGGATGTGGGCTCCTTAATTCAAATTTCATTGTCATCTGAATCCATACGCTTCATATCATCCCCAAATCCATTCCTGTTGTGGTTCCCTCAACACCCTCCCTGCCTTCAACACACTGTGGACTCCTCATCCCCCCACTATTTTCATGTTTTGTCATCTCAGTGCAACTTTTCAGTGAGGTGAGGAACATGCATGTTTATATCATACAGCTTATAAGGTAAATTCATGTTTGTATCAGATGGAGTTAGATGTTTGGATTTACCAATGTCTTTTAGCATGTTAAATACTGATCATCTAATAAAAAGACCACAGATATATAGTAATGTATGCAAACATCATGGCTTTTCAAAGCATTTACTTTAAAGTCTAAAATTAACTGATTGAAAGAACTATAAGGAAAAGGGCGCCTGGGTGACTCATTCGGTTAAGCATCTGCCTTCGGCTCAGGTCGTGATCTCAGGGTCCTGGGATCGAGCCTGCATCAGGCTCCCTGCTCAGTGGGGAGTCTGCTTCTCTCTCTCCCTTTGTTCCTTCCCCCTGTTCGTGCTCTCTTGCAAATAAATAAATAAATAAAAATAAGGATAAATACTCTGTAAGAGTTTGGCAATATATCACAACCATTCCTGGATTCATGACTCAAGAGATACATGGCCTTCAGTAAATTATATCCTCATTTGGCAAAAGGTATATTGCTATTATTATATACCCTCATTGAGTTAGGTATCACATGAAAGGTGCTCAGGAAATTTTTCATATTGTATGTGCTCAATATATTTAGGTGCTATAATCATTATTATTATAATTACCATTAATCATACTATTGGTAGTAGTAAAGATTAGCAGATCAATGTATTTAGCCCAGTCAGTATGCAAACTATTTAATAGCCAGATTAATGGGGTCATGATTACACAGTGTTTTCCACTATGTCTATCAAATTGTGGATGCCATTCTTTAGAAGGAGCACTGGCAAAATAGCATGCATAGAGGAAGGCAACTTTTCACATATGACATCTACACATTTAACTCATTTGCCTCCCATCTCTTCCTATCTACAAATGCCTTGGAGTGCTGAACACCAGAACAATATGTGCAAAGGATACATCCAGGGAAAGTGTGAAAAGGGCCCAGAGATCTTGTATGAAGGTAATTTTAAGGGAAAAATTTTAAGCTGAACTATTTGGGACAGTGCACTATTTCTGAATGCTATCCAAGAATGGAACTCAACAATCTCAACCCTGTTCTGTATTCTAACATCAATAAGCAGAGTAGCAAGAACAAGAAGGCTATGCTAAGTCAGCAGGGTGGACTGTTTTGACATAGGTTCTTTGATTATTCCAGACAATCTTGCTAAGATCCAACATTGTTCTTTATTGCCTCTCCAGATGAATAACTACGTGGTCTGAGGTAGGGCCGAATTCTGAGTCATCCTATTCCATCCCATTTTCTCTTTTTGATTAAGGGGACAAAGGTCCTCAGAGTTATATCCATAAGAAGTAACCTACCACCAGGAAGGACCAGAGATGAAAAATAAGGGATACTGTTAGTGAGCCCTCTTGTTCAACTGTAGAGTCCAACAGTTAAAACCAGAAATAGACAAGACAGCTTAACTCATGCTCTAACTAAAGTCCATTGTGCTTATTTCTTACCACACTTTTTAAACATTCTAACCACCCGACCACAAAGCCCTGATTGCAATGGAGTGCCTAGAAGACTTCACCCCACAGGACCCCTTCCCTGCCCATGACCATGGGCTGAACACCTACTAACCCTCACCCATGATCACGCACTCTCTGCCTGCTCTCTTTCATGTAACCCCTTGCCTCTAATCATTCCTTATAAAACTCTAGGTGTCCATCTTACCAGTGGAGAGGTCACTTGTTAAGACTTGAACCTGCCACCTCCTCCAGCTGCTGGCACCCGAAATAAATTTCTACCTTTCTCTTTTCCAAACCCTCATCATTTGAGTTACTGGCTTCTCTTATGATGACTTTATCTGAGTTTCTTGGGCAACAGTGTTGACAAACCCAGTGAGGAATTTTGCTTTGGATTTGTCCAGGCCCCTCGGGATTCCCTGGGACAGAGCAGTTGCCCAGGGCAGCACACCAGAGCTCACCCATTCATTTCCCAAGTTAGCAGCTGTGATAGATTGATAGATAATACAACTTTTTTTTTTTTAATTCTGTGACATTGCTATAAATAGGCTCTAATGTTCAAAAAATAAAAGTCTAGCTGTCAGAGAGCTCAATTTGATCTGCTCCATGCAAGTTAAACGGGCATAAGAAACAAAGCCTCCAAATTTTCATCCATCATTGACTCAGAATCAGCCTGGAGGCCACTGGAACATCTTCAGAAAAGCTGACAGAGGATTTCCTCAGAAAGCCTGTTTACATCACCAATGCAATGACCCAAGATCCAAAGAGAATTCAAAATCTAAGGAAAGTCAATCTACCTTTCATTGATCAAAAAATTGGAGACCGGTGCTTTCTGGCATCTTTGTACTTCATTTTTACTACCTCCAAGTCAAAGGTAGCAGAAGAGAGACCAAGGGGAGTAGGAATGAAGGATCCTGATAGGACTCTTCTCTGAGTGTCTTCTGTTTTGCCTTCCAAATATATCTTTCATTACCATTATACTGAGCTTTATGATGAATCTGTGCCTCCTAGGTGACATCCTTCACACACTGACCACTTCCTATGGACAGACACACACAGTGACCCAACAGTTTTCTGACATAAAGGGAATGCCTACAATTCCCCACACATTTCGCTGGGTGAGAGACTGAAATGGCTGTTCAGAGGATGGTTCCTCATGCTTTCTTCCCTCTCTTCCTGTATAAATTAAGAGGAGACTTCCCTCCACAGATTTACCACACATTTTAACCCAAGAGTGGGCACTGGTTAAATAACTTGATACTATCCATGGATTTATGAAAGGTATCCATTGATTCTAAGCAGTATGCTAAGCTTTTAAAATATTAATCCTTGTGATTGTCTGAATTTCTTGACTCTTTCCCTGGTCAGTTAGCAGCATCTTCATTGCCTCAGGGCAAAATGGATTGTTACAGCAAGAAGAAAGGGGAAAAGAAACAGTATTAAGTTTTGTTTTCTTTTAACTCCTAAATTAAGGTGTTCACAACAAAATGAATCCCTTGAGGAGAGCAGAAGTCAGTTTATGGCATAACATATATAAAATAAGAGAGTGAAAGGAGTGGCTTCCAAAGAGCTTGAGGGAATAGATAAGACTGACCAGGGATGGGGCATGACTTTGGAGGAGGTGGGGTTAAGCAGAAACCAGATGACAGGACCTTGGGGTTGGGGGTATACTGGAGCTCACTTGAGAGATCAAGTATTAAATCCTCAGGAGTGTTACAAGTCAGCTGACTTCACATTGGTAGCCTGGAATCAGCTAGGGTAGGAATATTTATACCACAGAAATTGACAAGCAGTATAATTTAGCTCCCGTCCCTGCCACCTAATAGTTAGCAATATGCTACAGAATAAAATACAGTGAAATTTAAGAGACTGTATGTAGTCTGTGCCAGAGATCTGGAGGGAAGCCAGGCCAACGCCTATGGGCCAACCCTTGATATTTATGTGAGTACATCACTAGAACAACTATCACTGCTGCTTCACATCACTCTAAGGAAAAGGTCTTCCGTGGAAAGCTACTATAAGTCCATTGTAAGTGGATCAACTAGCAGGAGACCCAAATATGCCACTCTCATTTGAATAGTCTCAAGTGAACAGGCCATTTTTCTGGGATCATTTATTAATGCTACAAATAAATAATACCCCTCTTTACGCACTGTGCATACTTGGCAATTATTTAATTATTTGTAAGTTTATTTAATGTCTATATTCCCCACTTGACTATGAGTTCCATGAGTGGAGGTTGATTTATTATTTATATATATATATATATTTTTTTTTTTACAACTATAATTCAAACCTTCCTGACTTACTAACTAGTGCATAATTGGTAATTGAAAAGTATTTCTTCACTGACTGACACATAAATCTAAAAATCTCACAATACTTTAGAAAGAGGCAAAGAAGAAAATACAGAAAAATAGAATATCTCTGTGTGGGAATTTATAACAAAATTAAATTTCTCCCCCACTAATTAATAAATTTACTACCTTTGCAATCGAAGTCCCATAGTTTTAAAAATTTCACAACTTAATGAGATGATTCCAAAATTCATCTGGAATAAAATTAACAACAGTCAATAAATATTTTAAAAGAAGACTAATGTGAGGCAAAGTTTACTTCCAAATTAAAAAGATGTTATCTAATACTTTTAAGAGCTAAAACTATGTGGCAAACTAATGAATGAAAGCAACAGAAAGCATAGAAAAGGACCTCAGCATGTAAATAAAAATTTGGTAAATATATTTCAAGTCAAGACAGAAGGAGTTGATTATTCAGTAAGTAGTGATAGGATAAATAGAAAGCCACTTGGACACATGAAAAAGTGTTCAACATCACTCGGCATCAGGGAAATACAAACCAAAACCTCAATGAAATACTACCTCACACCAGTCAGAATGGCTAAAATTAACAAGTCAGGAAACGACAGATGTTGGCGAGGATGTGGAGAAAGGGGAACCCTCCTTCACTGTTGGTGGGAATGCAAGCTGGTGCAGCCACTCTGGAAAACAGTATGGAGGTTCCTCAAACAGCTGAAAATAGAGCTACCATACAACCCAGCAATTGCTCTATTGGGTATTTACCCCAAAGATACAAATGTAGGGATCTGAAGGGGTACATGCACCCCGATGTTTATAGCAGCAATGTCCACAATAGCCAAACTGTGGAAAGAGCCAAGGTGTCCATCGACAGATGAATGGATAAAGAAGATGTGGTATATATATATATATATATATATATATATATATATATACACACACACACAATGGAATATCATGCAGCCATCAAAAGGAATGAAATCGTGCCATTTGCCACGACATGGATAGAACTGGAGGGTATTATGCTGAACGAAATAAGTTAATCAGAGAAAGACATGTATCATATGACCTCACTGATATGAGGAATTCTTAATTTCAGGAACAAACTGAGGGTTGCTGGAGTGGTCGGGGGTGGGAGGGATGGGGTGGCTGGGTGATGGACATTGGGGAAGATATGTGCTATGGTGAGCGCTGTGAATTGTGTAAGACTGTTGAATCACAGATCTGTACTTCTGAAACAAATAACGCAACATATTTTAAGAAAAAAGAAAAAGAAGAAGATAGCAGGAGAGGAAGAATGAAGGGGAGTAAGTCAGAGGGGGAGACGAACCAGGAGAGATAATGGACTCTGAAAAACAAACTGAGGTTTCTGGAGGGGAGGAGGGTGG
>NW_027397075.1:44929892-45023763 GCF_003265705.2 Callorhinus ursinus
AAACAAACTGAGGGTTGCTGGAGTGGTGGGGGGTGGGAGGGATGGGGGCCTGGGTGATAGACACTGGGGAAGGTGTGTGCTAGGGTGAGCGCTGTGAACTGCGCAAGACTGTTGAATCACAGATCTGTACCTCTGAAACAAATAATACATTATATGTTAAAAAAAGAAGAAGAAGAAGAAGATAGCAGGAGGGGAAGAATGAAGGGGGGGAAATCGGAGGGGGAGACGAACCATGAGAGACTATGGACTCTGAGAAACAAACTGAGGGTTCTAGAGGGGAGGGGGTGGGGGATGGGTTAGCCTGGTGATGGGTATTAAACAGGGCATGTACTGAATGGAGCACTGTGTGTTATACGCAAATAATGAATCATGGAACACTACATCAAAAACTAATGATGTAATGTATGGTGATTAACATAACATAATAAAGAAAAAAAAAAGTTGAAAATAGAGCTACCCTATGACCCAGCAATTGCACTATTGGTTATTTACCCCAAAGATACAAATGTAGTCATCCAAAGGGGTATGTGCACCCCAATGTTTATAGCAGCAATGTCCACAATAGCCAAACTATGGAAAGAGCCAAGTTGTCCATCAACAGATGAATGGATAAAGAAGATGTGGGGTATGTGTGTGGATGGAATATTATGCAGCCATCAAAACCCCCAAAATCTTGCCATTTGCAATGACATGGATGGAACTAGAGAGTATTATACTAAGCGAAATGAGTCAATCAAAGAAAGACAAGTATCATATGATCTCACTGATATGAGGAATTTACGAAACAAGACAGAGGATCATAGGGGAAGGGAGGAAAAAATGAAACAAGATGAAACCAGAGAGGGAGACAAACCATAAGGGACTCTTAATCTCAGGAAACAAACTGAGGGTTGCTGGAGTGATGGGGGGCTGGGTGATGGACATTGGGGAGGGTACGTGCTATGGTGAGCACTGTGAATTTTGTAAGACTGAGGAATCACAGACCTGTACCTCTGAAACAAATAATACATTGTATGTTAAAAAAAAAAAAGATAGTAGGAAGGGAAAAATGAAGGGGGGAAATCAGAGGGGGAGATGAACCATGAGAGACTATGGACTCTGAGAAAAAAACTGAGGGTTTTAGAGTGGAGGGGGATGGGGGGGATGGGTTAGCCTGGTGATGGATATTAAGGAGGGCACGTATTGCATGGAGCACTGGGTTTTACACGCAAACAATGAATCATGGAACACTACATCAAAAACTAATGATGTAATGTATGGTGACTAACGTAACATAATAAAATAGAATTAATAAAAAAAAAGAAAGCGACTTGGAAATAAATGGTGTACTTGCCTCACATTATACACTGATATATTTGAATGGATTAAATCATCAAATTTAAAGAGAATATGACTATAAAATACTACCAAAAAAGGGCAGGAGAATAACTCTTTAAGCACAACTTCTAGGACAGAATCATAAAGAAGTTAAAGATAAATATGGCTATGCAAAAAATATGATGATGCTGTATGTCAAAAGAAGAGCATAAACTCTACGCAAAGGCCAAATGCTTTTCCAAGAGGCAGTGAAGAGAGAGCCAAACACCTCTGTTACGGGTCTTCCGAGGGCTCCTCTTGGTCAAAGAGCCAAGCTTTCATTTCATTTGCAGGCCTGAAACTGGATTGAATCAATCATGTTTGCATTTGTGATTTGAGATGTTCTAATTTAGCCTTCCACTACCATTATATAAAACTTGGATTATTAAAGATATATCTGTTATGGGGAAATATCAAATATTCATAATGATAAGTTGATAAGCCCCAAGTACATTATTGGCTTTGCGTACTTGAGATTTACTGAAAGCCTGTCAACTGGCCAACTTTAACAAACAAGTTCCTTCCACTGAAAAATGTCAGGCTAGATGTGTAATAAGCAATACTTTTGGATAATCATAGTCTTTCTACCATTTGAGTGAGACTTACTGGTAGTGAATAACACAAAGTATTTGGACTTGTTGGCTGCAGTGTACCTATTCCATATTTAAGAGTTCTTTTTGACTAATAGGTAGTTCATGAAAATCTTTGCTCTCTTAGCTAGCATTCAATGTGGAAACTGTAGTTTATGATTACATTTATTGACAAAAGCAACGATAAAAGCAACAATTTGAAATTGCATTTATGTGGACTCTTCAAGAGTTAAACACATTAAAAAAATCTAAATAATTCTGACCAAAAATTTAGGAGGTGGAACTCTATTACTCCAATCCCATGGAGAGAAAATTTAGGTAAAAATATTGCATATTATTACTTTACTATTAATTTAGAAGGTGGAACTCTATTACTCCAATCCCATGGAGAGAAAATTTAGGTAAAAATATTGCATACTATTACTTTACTCTGACCAATTCTGTTGGTCAGCACTAAGTTGTATGCAAAAAAGAAGAAATCAAATATCATCACAGCAATCAGTATGATTTAATTCTGTTCAATGACAAATTATTCAATAATAACTACTGTGCTAGATACTCAGGACAGAAAGAGGAAGAAAACACTAGAATTCAAAAAATTCCAAATTGTTAATAAAATCAAATAAATATGCTATCTACCAACTTAATAAAAAGATTTTATTTTGGGGGCACCTGGATGGCTCAGTCATTAAGCGTCTCCCTTTGGCTCAGGTCATGGTCCCAGGGTCCTGGGATGGAGCCCATCAGGCTCCCTGCTCAACAAGGAAGCCTGCTTCTCCCTCTCCCACTCCTCCTGCTTGGCTTCCCTCTCTCGTTGTGTCTCTCTCTCTGTCAAATAAATAAATAAAATCTTAAAAAAAAAAAAGATCTTATTTTTAAGTAATCTCTACACCCAACATGGGGCTTGAACTCACAACCCTGAGATCAAGAGTGGCACGCTCCACCCATTGAGCCAGCCAGCCACCCCTACCAACTTTTCTTTAAATATTAATGAAGGTACATAAATAGACTAAAGATTTGCTATATAGAAAACCAAGGATGGCAGTATGTATGTGAGAAATATCCCCATTAAAACACTGCACTTAAAAAGTGTGTAGCAGAGGGGCGCCTGGGTGGCTCAGTCAGTTAAGCGTCTGCCTTTGGCTCAGGTCATGATCCCAAGGGTCCTGGGATCACGTGCCACATTGGGCTCCCTGTTCAGTGGAGAGCCTGCTTTTCTCTCTCCCTCTGCCTGCCTCTCTGCCTACTTGTGTTCTCTCTCTATCTCTTTGTCAAATAAATAAATAAAATATTAAAAAAAAAGTGTGTAGCAGAAGTTTGGTTCCATGTTGACTCTGATCTCTGAAAGGAAGTTAGGTCTACTTAAATGCTGAATCTACACAGAGGCCAAAACTGCTCTCAATATGCAGCATTTAAGTACTGAAGAGAAGAGACCCAAGGAGAGTCTGGAATAACTCCCTACTCAGATAATAAATGTTAATGTATTACATCAGGAAATTCAGCAAGGACCCAAGGATAAATGAAGAGGGAGGAGTAAAAAGAGAATGAAAAAGAGAAAGGAATATAAACCATCCTACTCAACATGAGCCTCTAAATAAGAAGTCTATAGATAAATTAAATGCTAAGAAACATAAACACAGTTAACACCTGCATCAGGAATTCATGCCAAGTGAAAATAATTTCAGGGGACAGTCCAAATTAAATTTTGAAAGAAGTAGATTAGAATATCCAGAGATTTAAAGAAAATAAATTTTTTATTAAAATTATGTAATAAATAGGTACAAAAATATAAACCGGTAGATAAGAAAAGGGATAAATAAGAAATCTTGGAAACGAATCATATTAGCTATTTTTAGGGAAATAAAATAGATGAAATGGACTGATATAGGTGAAGGAAGGACTGGTGCATTTGAAGGCAATACTGAATAATTCATGTAGAACTTGACACAGAAAGGAAAAGGGATTTAAAATAAAAACACAAAGAAGTATTAAGAGACAGACAAGGAGGACTAAGAGACCTCAACAATCATATATGAGGAGAAAATGGAAAGACTAGCAAGGAGACAATATTTAAAATATTGTTAGCTGAGAACTCAAGAATTGAAGACCTGTGGATTCATATTGAAAGTGCACTCTTAGTGTTAAATATGATAAATAAATATATACCCATGCCTAGACACATCATAGAGAACCAAAGAACATAGAAATAAAGATAAAATCTAAAGAGCTATCAGGGAAAAGGAACAACACATGAGTAATAATAGTCATTGGAAAATAATGGAGTCCTGATATCGTCAAAGTGCTAATAACCATTACCCTGAAATTTTATATTTAGCTAAGCTATCAAAGAAGAATGAAAGGTCTTATTTTAGCATTTTCCAGACATACAAAGTCCAAGAAACCTTACCTCCTCCAGAAAACCCTCACTAGAATCACTATCTAGGTATGCTTGAGAAAGTATGTACATCAGAAAGAAGAAAAGGAACCCAAAAGGAAAATATAGTGTAAGAGAGACAGAAGTGGGCATGGAAGTGGAAAAAAATGTCAGAAAATATAGTCAACTATTAACTGCAAAATATGTGCACATACATGAACATGCACACAAACACTAAAAGTAAACAATGGACAATGATAACAAGATGGATGGGAGAATGGGGAGGTTCAATAAATAAACAATTTGGCTAAAATGCTAGAAATCATAAATAAGCAGCCAAAAAATGTGTTCAAGAATAACAGTAACCACTATCTTTCCAACAAAAGAGTAGGAAAGTAGTGAAAAAAGGAACAAAGAAAGAGGATGACATTAACAAGAAAGAAGTCCAAATACATAAACAATCACAATTTATGTAAATAGATTAAACACAGATGATTAGATTTTCTAAAAATATCACAGATCAGGTGAAAACAAAGGGATGAATAAGGATTGTCAGCAAATTCTTACCCAAAGAAAGTCAACATAACAATATTAATACCAATCAAACAGAATTTTAAGTCTAAACGTACTCTTAAGGATAATGAGATTGGAAAATTATAGGACCTGCAGGGGCCTGAGTATAACCTGGAAGGCCTTATAAATATAAGGATGCAGAAAAGGCATTTAATAAAACTGAATACCCACTGATGATAGAACCTTTAGCAAACCAGAAATGAAATTTTATTAGCATGGTTTTAAATTAAAAAGGTAATAGCTGACTTATACTTACGATGAAGCTTGAAAGCATTGACTTTAAGATAAGGATCATGACAAACACATCATCCTCATGACTTCTCTATTATATTCTATTGTAGGTCAATGCTATAGGCTTTAAAAAAAGGTGTAAAATGAGAAAATAAAAGTTGAAGCTATTATTGTTTTTTAGATGATATACTTGTCTATATAATAAAGCCAAGAAAAAAAAAGGCACGAAGAAGTTTTCTAGATTCAAAGTCAAGAAAAACAACAATAATGCAATGTATTTATATGTGCTAGTGCTAGGTACTCTTATAAGCAATTAAACATATTAATTCACTTAATTCTCACAATTATCACTGTGGGGTAGGTACTAATATTCTCATTTTCCAAATGAGGAAGCTGAAGCACAGAGAGGTTAAATCATTTTCCCAAGGGTACACAGCTAGTGAAGGGGGAGAGCTGGGATTCAAACCCAGGCATTTTAGGCCCAGTGACTGGGCTCTAATCACACACACCACAACACTCCTATACTCCCAGAAAGAACCAATCAGCAAATGTAGTACAAAATCAAAGGATCACAATAACATTAACAATAAAGGTAGCTAAGAAAAAATATCATAAATAACATGTAAGTATTTTATAGATAAAATTACCAAAAAAGTTGCAAAATAAATGACAAAAAATGAAACCTGAAGAGATGAAGAGATATATGTGTTAATTTTACTAAATTTATGCTAAATACAATTGCAACAAATATTTTGAAAGAGTTTTCAGTGGAATTTTATGAACTTTTATAAAATTCTGTAAGAAAGTAAAGGACCAACAATAGCTAAGAAATATTTGAATATGGGGAGAAAAATGAGGTGGTAAGGTTTGTCTTGCATAATTTGGAGACCTACTATAGCTATTAAGAAACAGTATGATTAAGACAATGGGCTACTGGACAGAGAGAGGGAGGCCAATCAGAACAGAACAGAGAGCTCAGAAACAGACCCAAACATATCTAGAAGCATGGGTATCTGTGAAAGGGGGAGATAAGATCAATGGGTCAATGAATGTTGATGAATGGGGGGGCAGAATTGGTGCCCCAGTGAGACTGGGAAGGATGATAAAGGGCCTTCAACTTCCTGTACTGTTTCATTTAAAAACAGTAACAACAGAAACAGCGTGAAGCAATGTTAAGATTTTCCTACATTTGTATCTTTGGGGTAAATACCCAGTAGTGCAATTGCTGGATCGTATGGTAGCTCTATTTTCAGCTTTTTTGAGGAAACTCCATACTGTTTTCCAGAGTGCCTGCAGCAGCTTGCATTCCCACCAACAGTGTAGGAGGGTTCCCCTTTCTCCGCATCCCCGCCAACATCTGTCATTTCCTGACTTATTAATTATAGCCATTCTGACTGGTGTGAGGTGGTATCTCATTGAGGTTTTGATTTGGATTTCCCTGATGCCGAGCGATGTTGAGCACTTTTTCATGTGTCTGTTGGCCATTTGGATGTCTGCTTTGGAAAAATGTTTGTTCATGTCTTCTGCCCATTTCTTGATTGGATCATTTGTTCTTTGGGTGTTGAGTTTAAGAAGTTCTTTATAGATTTTGGATACTAGCCCTTTATCTGATATGTCATTTGCAAATATCTTCTCCCATTCTGTCAGTTGTCTTTTGGTTTTGTTGACTGTTTCTTTTGCTATGCAAAAGCTTTTTGTGTTGATGAAGTCCCAATAGTTCATTTTTGCCCTTGCTTCCCTTGCCTTTGGTGATGCACCCTGATGTTTATAGGAGCAATGTCTACAATAGCCGAACTATGGAAAGAGCCAAGATGTCCATTGACAGATGAATGGATAAAGAAGATGTGGTGTATATATATAATGGAATATTATGCAGCCATCAAAAGGAATGAAATCGTGCCATTTGCCATGACGTGGATGGAACTGGAGGGTATTATGCTGAGCGAAATAAGTCAATCAGAGAAAGACATGACTCACATATGACCTCACTGATATGAGGAATTCTTAATCTCAGCAAACAAACTGAGGGTTGCTGGAGTGGTGGGGGGTGGGAGGGATGGGGGCCTGGGTGATAGACATTGGAGAGGGTGTGTGCTATGGTGAGTGCTGTGAATTGTGCGAGACTGTTGAATCACAGATCTGTACCTCTGAAAGAAATAATACATCATATGTTAAAAAAAAGAAAAAGAAGATAGTAGGAAGGGAGAAATGAAGGGGGGGACTTCAGAGGGGGAGATGAACCATGAGAGACTATGGACTCTGAGAAACAAACTGAGGGTTCTAGAGGGGAGGGGGGTGGAGGGATGGGTTAGCCTGGTGATGCGTATTAAAGAGGGCACGTTCTGCATGGAGCACTGGGTGTTATACGCAAACAATGAATCATGGAACAGTACATCAAAAACGAATGATGTAATGTATGGTGATTAACATAATAATAAAAAAAGATTTTATGAAAGTGGATGGATAGATGGTTGTGTGCAATATGATTCTTTGTAGACATTTCTACTATTTGAAATACTGCACAATAGTAAAAGAAGAATATCTATAAATACATGACATTTATAGATCAAGAAGACATTGGACAATAATCTGCACCATTTCTTATAGTTCTCTGAAAGCTAGAAATAGAAAATTATTGTCTTATTGTAACACAGAATTCTATCTCAAAACATTCAATATCATACTCACTATTAAAGCACAAGAGGAATCCCCTTAAAATCGGGGGGAAGAAGGACATCCATTTTACAACTATTAAATAGTATTACAAAAGTTCTAGCATGTGTAATGGCAGTAAACATAGAAAAGGAATAATTATTATAAAAAGAAAGATATATTAGTTGTGGGTGGAATTAAATATCTGGTAAATACAGGGGAATACTGAACATTGTATAGAGAAAAGCTTAGCAAAATAGCAGAAGACATGAAAAATATGCAGAAACCAACTGCATTATATTTGAGCACTGCCTCAAATGTGCTAAATGAGATGAAAAATGACTTACTTACAATATTAAGGGAAATATGAGATACCGGTAAGTCCTCTGATCAAGACATACACAAGAACTTTGGAGAATAGCCTGAGCTACTGTAGAATGAGATGGAACAAAATAGAAAAGAATAGAAGAAGGACAGGAATAGCACATATTGTTTTCTTTCAAATCTCACAAGTGGGTTGGAAATGGAATAATTATTCAGTTGAAGTGCTGAGTAAATTGATTACTCTTTTGTAGGGACAAATATTTCACCCTATGTGAAAATAAGTACCACACAGATGAAAGACTCGAATAGGTTAACCGAACTTAACTACTTCCTTACTCAGCTCTTCTATGTTTATTCCTTTGCCTCAAACACACACCCTCCTCCACCCACTCTTCACCTGGCTCACCCTTAAGAATCCCTCATTACTTAGGTTAGATATTAATTTCTCCAGGAAGCCTCCCTTGAGCCCTTGCTACACACCACCAAGACTGACTTTGACCTCCGTCCTGCATACACATTTCCCTATTCTAAGTCTTAGCTCACCAGACTGTAATCCTCAGTTCCGTAATCCTCAATTCTGTAAGGTCAGGCACCATGTCTTAGTCATCACTACAGCCCCGGTGCATTTCCACCGGATGTCTAAACAAACACATGCTTTCCCAAAGCTCCCTTCCTACTGTCTCCCCTTCCTGGTGGCCCTCTGCATTCTATTATGGCAGTTCCTCATCCTAAGGGCTCAGGTTTTCAAAAGAACCTGATAAAAGTTTTGGAGCTTGCATCTAAAATGTTCTCAAACAGCTGTTTGCTGTGGGTCGCACCAAAATGGTGGGGTTACGAAAAGATGCAGCATGAAGCTACCCCTCTACTAACTCTTTAGCCCTTAAAATCTCTTCTGCACCAGATTATCTTCAGTTTTTATTTATTGCTTTGACTTCTGGATAGTATTTTTCCTTTAAAGATAATTAGATTGGCAAGTTTCATCTCCCTCCCAACAGTAGTTCGGGGTTTTGTTCTGAGTGGTGACTAGCAGGCAACTCACTTTGTCTTGCCACTCTCTCATCTGGACAATACCAGGACCCAACACTACAGCCTCACGGTTACCATCTTGTTAGGCTTAAGTCAGTCACCACACAGCCGAGTTCTCAAATCTCCCTCACACCCAGATCCGAAAGCCACATGGTTTTGTAGGCAATGGGGTGGATCCCTTCAACACCATCCTTTGGTTCCCTTCCCCGCTTAACAGTTCCACTGCCACTACCTCAGGGCATCAAAACAGCCCGAATGTGGCCTTTTCTCACCCAAATCCATCTCAAAATAGTTCATTCTCCCCAAGGCACAGTGACTTCAGTCTTGAGAGTCCTCTTAAATGCTAGGTGTTCCAAGGTCTTTATGTACAAATCACCACTGCTCATTTCCCAATATTCCATGTTATACAATTGTTCTACCTTCCAGTAACACCAGAGTCATAATTACTTGTTGAAGAAAATGAGCGGATGTTTCTGATTCTTTACATGTTTCATGTTGTTTGTTCCGATGGTGGCTCCAATTTGGCCCTTCAGTTGACATGTTGAAATCCTGTCTGTCTTTTCTCTTCCCCCTTCCAACACCCAGCCATTCCTTACCCTTCCAGCCAGGTGGGATCCTGCTTTCTTTCAACAAACATAGTGCTTTCCATTGCCTTTGGAGGAATTATGCATTACTCAGTTTAACATGAATTCTTGCCCTTTAATTACATGATTTTCCCTCTCTTCTTGGTGATAAGCTTCTTGGGATTCTGTTTTAAAATTTTTTCTTTCCTTTACATGTCTTGTGTCATGCTTTGCTTATAGTAGATGTTTAAGAAAATTGGTTGAATTGAAAATAATTATCTATGGGCTTTCATTAATACCTCATATTTTAATTAAATAGACTTGCTCAGATCTAAATAATTCTACAGTATGAATTTTTTTACTGCTTTTAATTTTATTCAGGACTGACAAGGAAAAGAGACAACTGACAGGTTGATCTGTACAACCTGTATTTTAAAAATTACCTCTAAAAATAACAATTAAAATATTACTTTAATACAAAACAATTTAAACTATTTTAGATGCAGAAAAACATTAATATTATAGGGCATAAGAGTAAGATGTTAGAAGTAGGTGAGAAAAAGAACAATATAAATTCAGCGTGTGCTCACTTAGCAACCTAAAAAAAAAAAAAGAGTAAGCCTTTCAGAAATCAAAGTGTTAGGTGAACATGATAACCACTACACTACGGAAACCCTAGAAATCAAAGTGAAATGAGCTAGTCAAAGTCATAGCTATGCTATATAGCAAAGGACCTAACCAAACAATGAAGAAAAAATATGGCTCCAGAAAAACGTGATCCTAATTAAAAGACAATTAAATCATGTCTTGATAAAAAGATGTATTCATTTCAGAACTTTCACAAAGTTGTACATTGTTCTTCCAGATCACTGGTTTTAAAACAAGGGTGCACATCAGAATCACATATGAAACTTAAAAAACAAATCCACTCCAGAACAACTAAATTATTGTCTTCCAATGGGAGGGGAATGGAATGTGCACATGTATTTTTAAATATCTACAGAAGTGATTCTAATTTATACCCCTGTGACAGGGGCAGGGTTTATGGGTCTAAAGCTATACAATGTGGGGGAAGGGGAGCTTGAGGAAAAAGAATACAAAATTAGGGAGTAAACCCATGTAAGTGAGGGGAGGAGGTCCTGAAGCTTAACTCTCATTAGTCTCAAGTAAATCTGCCTCTGTCCCTCTGTATTTTGGATGACCTTGATCACAGCACCTCTTCTAGACTGGCTATGGTATTACTCGATTACTATGTTTTTATTGCCAATAATAAAAAATAATGAAATAATTTTCATTACCAATAAAAAAATAACAGCCAACACTATTATTTACTGAACATCACTCTATGTGCTAGATATAGCGCTCATCCCTTCATATGGATATTTAATTAAACTTTCACAACCCAATGAGATTAAGCACAACTAATTATCCCCGCTCTCTGAAAGTGGAAACTACAGTTTATTGAAGTGAAATACTACGTTCAACCTTAAACAGTTAGTTAACTGGTAAGGCTGAGATTTAAACTATTAGCTCAATTGCTCAGAGCTAAGTATCTGGGATCAAGACTATAGATACTGTTTCTCAAACTTAAGAGTTCTCAGTTATATAACCACTGAGTATGGATTCATACCTGGACATGCCATTCTACCAATATTTGCTGTTTTACCTAGTTAGACTGAAAAAGAAAGTATAGGGGCATTAAAACAAATGTGTCAATTAAAGTCACTACATCAAAGGACTGTTTGACATTTTGTTTTTAACTTCAACATCATCACGCTTTCACTTGGCGCAGAAGTCCCGGGCCTGCAGTTCAAACAGTATTTCACAAGATGGCTCCCTTGCCATCCTCAGTTGCAACTTATATAATAAAATCCTACATCACAATTGTAAAGTTGCAAACCTATAGGAAGTTACATATTTCTTGTTGGCTTTTGAACTTTTCTAAAATCATGAATATCTCATTAAGTTGCCACCACGCATTTTTTGCTAACAAGATTCTTTTATATAACCTACATTGAAAGCTAAAAGTTGAGAGGAAATTCCCTTGGCAAAGGAATTTTGCCAAAAAACAATAATAATCTAACTGTGCATTTTAAAAAAAGATTTCCTTATTTTAGAGTGTGTGTGAGTGTGAGTGGGGGGAGGGGCAGAGGGAGAGAGAGAATCTCAAGCAGACTCCCTGCTGAGTGCGGAGCTCAACGCAGGGCTCGATGGATCTTACAACCCTGAGATCATGACCTGAGCCAAAACCAAAAGTAGGTTGCTCAACCAAATGAGCCACCCAGGCGCTCCATAAAGATACGCATTTTTGATAAAACATGACCACTAAATGTTGACCAACTATTTTATCTGAAGCTCCAGCCAATAAACAGAGATCTATTCGAGGTGTAATGAAGTATCTCTATCAATGGCTGCAAATTCATGGCTATTTAACTGCCTATCATCTGATTCTCCCTTTATCCCAAGAAAGGAGAAAAATGACCCAATAGCACTAAAGAAATGGGGAACTACTTCTAGCAAAAATATGAATGATGAGTTTTCCCACTTTTTTTTTTTTAAAGAGAGAGAGAGAGAAAGAGAGCTCGAACACACATGGGAGGGGGAGCAGGTGCAGACAGAGGGAGAAGGAAAGAGGGAATCTTAAATAGGCTCCATATCCAGTGTAAAATCCCATGTGGGCTCGATCTCAAGACCCTGAGATCATGACCTGAGCCAAAATCAAGAGTTGGATGCTTAACTCACTGAGCCGCCCAGGTGCCCCAAATTTTCCCATGTTTTCAGAGAGATTATAAATCAGGAATCTGAACTTCTATGATAATAACACATTTCCTGGAAATCATATTTTAACGGTTATTGTTAAAAGAATTTTCCTATAGGAACTTCAGCATAATTAATGTCATATTCCTGACCATACATGGTATCAAACAATAAACTATAAAATCAATAAATAAGGGGGTCTGGCTGGCTCAGTCAGTAGAGCCTGCAATTCTTGATTTGGGGGCCATGAGTTCAAGCCCCATGCTGGGTGTAGAGTTTACTTAAAAAACAAAAAACAAAAGAAAACAAGGAATAAATAAAACCGTACCATCTCTCAGCAAAGATTCTCTCATTGACCAGAGTTTGGTCAGGCTCTTTTGAGCTCTCTTTTTTGACTAAATCTTGGGCTCCTGTGTCCTTCCTTATAAAGTCCAGTTCTAGCAAGAATCCTGCTAAGTCAGTTTAGGCAGAAAGCCCCATCCTAAAAATCTGATCATTCTCCATATCTGATCGGGTTCCTCATCCTCCACCATTGCCAAGGTGATATCTGAACATCCAACAGGCCTTCAGCAAGAATTTTGATAGTTGTTTTAGCCCAAATTCTCCCTTACCCGTAATGTGTTCTCTTAGTAATTTTCTTTTTTTTTAAATAGTGCAATTTTTTATTTTATTATGTTATGTTAATCACCATACATTACATCATTAGTTTTTGATGTAGTGTTCCATAATTCATTGTTTGTGTATAACACCCAGTGCTCCATGCAGAACGTGCCCTCTTTAATACCCATCACCAGGCTAACCCATCCCCCCACCCCCCTCCCCTCTAGAACCCTCAGTTTGTTTCTTGGAGTCCATAGTCTCTCATGGTTCGTCTCCCCCTCTGATTTCCCCCCGTTCATTTTTCCCTTCCTACTATTTTCTTTTTTTCTAACATATAATGTATTATTTGTTTCAGAGGCACAGGTCTGTGATTCAATGGTCTTACACAATTCACAGCGCTCTTACTAATTTTCTATCCACTGACTCCTTTCCTGCTCCTTGGCTATAAATTCCCACTTCGCCTTGTTATATTCAGTTGAACCCAGTCTCTCTCCCCTACTATAAAAGTCCACGGCAGTGGTCCTTATATTTATCACAATGGTCCTAAAGATAGTTTGTCTTACCTTCTTTAACAAGTATCATTAAATAATTTTTTCTTTAACACTGTAAGTGGTAAAATGATAAAACTATATAATTAATCTATCACCAAACCACCCTGAAAGTAATACAACAGACATAAAAATGCAAAAAATAATTACATTTTTCTGCATTTTAAGAAGTTGGACCTTGGTAGACATTAATAATCTGGGTTGCCAAAAAAAGCAAAGCTTTGACTTGCAATCATTTTCCTAAAAGAAGTCAAACATACTCATTCAAATTTATTTTCAAGTATCCCGAGGTCAGTACGGCATAATGGTTAAGACTCTAGGTTCTAGAGCCCAAATATCTGGATTTGAATGCTAGCTTTGCCCCTCTAATTCCTGAGAAAGTGACTAAAAATCCTCAGTGCCTCAGCTTCCCCATTTGTAAAAGAGTAATGAGGATTATGTGATATAATACACATAAAGGTCTTAGTATGGCGACTGGCCCACAGTGGTGAGTAGTCAGTGAGTATCAGCCAGCTCAAGTTCCTTTCCTGGCCATAAAAAGTTACTTTCATGGCTCAGGTACTGCCACCGATGCTCAGAATCAGTGCCAGTTGTTGATAAAAATAATGGTGACATCGAGGATGATTTTACTTTTTCACTTAAAACATGTTTAAAGTTAGAAGGAGTTGAGCCCACACTTTCTTTTCAGGTTCCTTCTTTTGCAGATTATGCAGTGAGACAAAAATAGCTACTTCAACCAATAAAGTAATCCCAGAAATGAAGTGCCGGAAGTTACTGCAGTTCACCATTCACTGACACAGCCAAGCAGGCTTTAGCAGCTCTCAGAGTATCTCCACCTTCAAGAGCAAGGGTTGTAAACTTGCTAACTATCACAGCAGAGGCTGTTGTTTTGGAAGAACTACTAGGGCATCTCTCAGAAGATTGCTAGGCAGGCTCTCGTCTCAGAGGGCCTATTAGTTTTCTATATTCACAATACAAAGTGCCATGAACTGAGGGAGAAAAAGCAGCTGAATTTTTCTAAGGCATCTGCATTGTTTTAAACAAAACTGGGAAATTTAAGAGTTGAAATGACCAACAGAATTCTAACTGCATCATTCATTAAACAAACATGGAAAACAGACCAAGTATTGGGTGGTCATGAGGTAGCATAGGTTGACATAAAATGCAAAGTTTTCAAGTGCCAAATGTCTATATTTAATACAATTTTACCTTGAAATTAAGGAACTATGCTTGCTTTGGCTATTGCCTTGGGGCAGTAATGCAAAACTCATCAACTACTGTTTGTGTCAGAAAGAAGAGAGAGTGTGGCAGCTAACCTACCTGAAAGATGCATAATCATGCAGATAGCGACCCTGAGTGTTGACAGCTGAAGTCAGGTCATTTAGATGAAAGAACACATCACCTAAACCATTAAGGGGCATTGATTAAATTCACTTTAAATTCAACAGCCCCTAGCATCTTTAAGATTAATCTCCGCTATAAGATTCGATTCTCATGCATTCTTCGATTTTGACAAATTAAATTTCCTCGAAATAATTTTATTCGTGCATCTCATTTTTTTGTAAAGATATACTATAGAAGAAAACCAAGGGTGTGCATTTACATGTTTAAGAACCATATTCTCCACATCAAAACAGTAAGGCCGTTTAGCCTAAATATCATACAAGGTTTTCTCACACATATGGTAAAGGTAGATGGATATACTTTGCTTAATTTAGAATTTATAAGTAAAAAGAGTGTTGAAGGGCACATCAGAGTCCAATGCTTTTTAAGCCAATTTTCTGCCAATTACTTGTAAATTTTCCAAAGGTAACAATGGCATAGCCCCTTTATCTAGAAAGGTGGAGTCTAGAACTAAGTCCTTAACCATTAGGAGGGAGAGAGAAAGTTACCATCAGTTCACTCACAATTTATGATAAAACATATCTATTCTATTTTTTTTCAAGATAGGATGCAACATACAGGTCAGAGGTTACAAGTGCCAACACTGTAGCCTGGCTCTGTGGGTTTAAAACCTCACTAATGCCATGTACTTGCTGCATGATTGAGGCATGTTATTTAATCTCTCAGTGCCTTGGTTTGCTAAGCCAAAAATGGGTATCTTCTTCTCAGTTGATTCCCAAAGTAACATTCTGGAAAACGTGTTTTAAGACTTATTTATACGAAGGCTCAGAAATGTTAGTAAAACACGTGAGGGCTAATCAAAAGTCACAGCCAGTGTTTACATACAGATCTGTCTGACCTCCAAGTCCTGCCCTGCAATAGAAGCAAGCTGCCTGCCCTTGGATGCAACCTACCACTGCCGCCCCACCATAGACACTCACACTCACACTCACACAAATAGATCCACTTATCTGTTTTATATCTGTTTGAAATTCATAAGGTTTAATTTAAAGAAGATTCCAGGGGGTGTGGGGTGTGGAGGGAGTATGAAAACCACTGATCCATACCATGCAGCATCCTTATGTCTTAATTTCTTGCACACCCTCATTGGACCTTGAAGTGAAGCATGAACACATGCAAAAAAGAGGTAATTAGGAAAAGGCCTGACCTTGCCCTAAATGTGGACTCCTTTGCCCTAAATTCAGTCCATTAGAAAAGCCCAAACCTGGAAGGTAATAGGACTGTCTCAAAGATAGCTCAGAACAAAAGCTAGGAAAAAAAATACTATTTCCTTGTTTCTATAGCAATTCAGAGCCTATAGACGGAGAATATGGGAGGATTTTCCACTCAGGAGAGGGAAGTCAACTGAAATGCACTAATTGGTGGCTAACTCTACTTCTGTTATCCTCCTACTAAGCCTACACACATTGAATTAAGGAAAAAGAACTTCTGGGCCTCCATCCCCACTCTATGACCACCAGTTAAGAACACAGATCCAAAGTGAAAGCAAGTCATATAGAAAACTGGAAAAGAGATATCACCTTTTAGACTCCTTTAAAATTATACCTCCCACTCCTAGTCTATTTTTTCCCCACAGCTATATAATTAACATGTAACACGCCATATAATTTAGTTCCTTGTTAAATCTCTCACTAGTTTTTTGTCTGTTTGCTTGATGTATTCCAACCATCTAGACACTACCTAATAGTTGCTCAATAAATATTTCCCAAGTGAATGAATAAGAGGAAGAGAGCATCTCTGAAAGTGGTATACTGCAGAGCCCAGAATACGTTTAGCAACAATGATAGGATGCACCCCAATGTTTATAGCAGCAGTGTCCACAATAGCCAAACTGCGGAAAGAGCCAAGATGTCCATCGACAGATGAATGGATAAAGAAGATGTGGTATATATACACAATGGAATATTATGCAGCCATCAAAAGGAATGAGATCTTGCCATCTTGCCATTTGCAACGACATGGATGGAACTGGAGGGTGTTATGCTGAGTGAAATAAGTCAATCAGAGAAAGACATGTATCATATGATCTCACTGATAAGAGGAATTCTTAATCTCAGGAAACAAACTAAGTGTTGCTGGAGTGGTGGGGGGTGGGAGGGTTGGGGTGGCTGGGTGATAGACATTGGGGAGAGTATGTGCTATGGTGAGCGCTGTGAATTGTGCAAGACTGTTGAATCACAGATCTGTACTTCTGAAACAAATAATGCAACATATGTTAAGAAAAAAGAAAAAGAAGAAGATAGCAGGAGGGGAAGAATGAAGGGGAGTAAGTCAGAGGGGGAGATGAACCATGAGAGACGATGGACTCTGAAAAACAAACTGAGGGTTCTAGAGGGGAAGAGGGTAGGGGGATGGGTTAGCCTGGTGATGGGTATTAAAGAGGGCACATTCTGCATGGAGCACTGGGTGTTATGCACAAACAATGAATCATGGAACACTACATCAAAAACTAATGATGTAATATATGGTGATTAACATAACAATAAAAAATTAAAAAAAAAGAAACAACGATAGGAGAGAATAAAGCATTAGATCCACAAATCTGGAGCCTAAAGCCACCAAAAAAAAAAAAATGAATTCACTGGGATCTAAAGGCAAAATTAAGTAAAGAAAAGGAGATGGGTAGGATAGTATAATATTGAAAGAAAACTGTGCAACTGCAAAATTAAAATCTGTATTTAAGATAATTAAGGAGAACTGAAATAGTAAAAATTCTAACTATTGCTGCAGTTTACAGAACACAAAAGAATGTCTAGAATTACAAAAAAAAAGGTAGAAAGAATTTCAATAGGTAAATAATATATAGAGAAAACTGAGAGCAAAGAACAACACAAAAATTGTCAGTGTCCCTGGAGGTGGAAAAACATAATTATTAGAATAGAATAATAAAAAATATAATTAAACAAAGGTTAAAAAAACTAACAAAATAAAAGAAACCACTGCAAGATTAAAAGAATATCTTCAATTAAAAAAAGAGACAGTTAGGGAAAAGAGGTTACTAATAAAGGAAGAAAAATCAGGCCAGTATCAAACTTCTCCTGTCTAACAGCAAATGCCAAAAGACGATACAGAAATATCTTCAGGGTTGTGATGGGGAAAAGTTGTGATTCCAGAATTTTATGTCTGACAAAATTATCTTTCACACAAGAAAGCCATTTGCAGACATGCAAATATTTATTCCACTCATGTAGCTTCACTGAAAAAAACTCTCTCTCTGATGACTTACATAAACTAATAATTGTGAGATAAATCCTCATAATAACTAGGTATTTATATGGCATGCTGAATTCTTTCTCTCACAGTTTGAGTGACATATGTTGGATTATACAATTTAGATGACTGGAACATGTTGCCTGAGAATAATGAACAAAATTGTTTTTTCCCTTTTACAATGGTAAAACAGTACAGTCTATGACAAGTAGCCATTACAAATGCCAAGTAGATTAAGCAATGACTTTCTGGATCTTCAAAGTTCATATTTGTCTTTAGTTTTTAATTTGAAAGATTAATAACCTATCCAATGACAGATATCTTATGCCAAACAGCTCAAATTTATAATATCCATAAGGATCATGTTAAATATTTCTAAAAAATCAGTGATTATGATACCAACTATGTCAACTATATCAAGTAAGCCCACACAGGAACATGACTATAAGGAAATGTAGTCATAGCTAGTTACTTTCCTTTTGTTATACTTTTCTGCATTTTTCTATTTTTCTATTAATCATATGTTACCATACAGGAGAAAAGATCGATCTATATCTGTAATTGTATCAATAAAATAGTCACAATCATGATTTTTTTAAAAAACAAGCATAACAGAAGGACTGTTAAAAAGTGGTATTGATCAAGGAAATGTGAAATCATAGACGTATATGCACACACACATATATCCGGATATGGATATATTATCTATATATGTATATAGATATGTTATATAACATTTAAACATCCAGTGTTGCCTTGTTCCTAGTGACAAAAAACTAATGACCGTCAATGGGGTAGAGATACAATGTATCGTTAAAATGGAATACTATGCAGCTGCTAAAATAAAGCAAATCTTTAAGAAGTGATAAGAAAAAATTTTCAAGACCATTATTATGCACAAATAGCAGAGTAGAGAGCAGCTTTCACTTGTAAAATAAAGGACTGTATATGTTAATCACACACACACACCCACACACCCAAATGATGTTCAGAATAATAAGTAACAGTGGTTGACTCTGTGTAGAGGATGAGATTGGGGGGTCAGCTGCAGGCGGGACACTTAGCTGTCACTCTATAATTTTTATACCACTTATTTGTTTCTTGTGTGTTTGTTTAATCATGTACATGTACTCCTTATTAAATTTTTAATTTGATTTGATTTTAAGTGAGCATACCATTAATTCTTCACTATTTTCATGCATAATTTTGCCACACAAATGAATATTATTTCTTTTCTATACTGACATAAACAAAAACCCTATTTTTTAAATTTTATTTTATTATGTTACGTTAATCACCATACATCATTAGTTTTTGATGTAGTGTTCCATTATTCACTGTTTGCATATAACACCCAGTGCTCCATTCAATACATGCCCTCTTTAATACCCATCACCAGGCTAACCCATCCCCCCACCCCCCTCCCCTCTAGAACCCTCAGTTTGTTTGAACTCAGAGTCCATAGTCTCCATGGTTCGTCTCCCCCTCCGATTTCCCCTTCATTTTTCCCTTCCTACTATCTTCTTCTTTTTTTAACATATAATGTATGATTTGTTTCAGAAGTACGGGTCTGTAATTCAACAGTCTTACACAATTCACAGCGCTCACCATAGCACATACCCTCCCCAATGTCTATCACCCAGCCACCCCATGCCTCCCACCCCCCACCACTCCAGCAACCCTCAGTTTGTTTGCTGAGATTAAGAATTCCTCATATCAGTGAGATCATATGAAACATGTCTTTCTCTGATTGACTTATTTTGCTCAGCATAATACCCTCCAATTCCATCCACGTTGTTGCAAATGGCAAGATTTCATTCATTTTGATGGCTGCATAATATTCCATTGTATATAAACACCACATCTTCTTTATCTATTCATCTGTCGATGGACATCTTGGCTCTTTCCATAGTTTGGCTACTGTGGACATTGCTGCTATAAACATCAGGGTGCACGTACCCCTTTGGATCCCTCCATTTGTATCTCTGGGGTAAATACCCAGTAGTGCAATTGCTGGGTTGTATGGTAGCTCTACTTTCAACTACAAAAACCCTATCTTGAGTTGCCTTGATTTATATCTTTCCTAGAGTTTCTATGAATTTTGAAAGGCAATTAGCATGGCACATCTTCTGACTTTCAGCAAACATTTATAAAAGTTAAGCAGGAAACATTGCAGAAAGACAAAGAGTTTTATGAAACGTAATTATAATCAGGTCTATGCATTTTTTTCTTTCAAATATTATCCATATTAAGAGTATCATTTTTATAACAACCTCCTTTCTATTATCATAGACCTACAATTTCCAGCCCCTACTATATCGCCCAAGGAATACATTGGCTCCTTTTCCTGGCACTTAAATTTCATTTTCTTAAAATTATTTTCCATAGTCTGAATTTTTGAAATGCAGAATGTCATGGATTGGGATCAGTGGCACTCTAGTCTTCTAAAATAGAACATTTCTTATCATGTTTACAGAAAACAACTCAGAATATACTGGAGTTTGGGAGAACTGAAAATATCTGACATTATAATATCACTCAGAGCTCAGCAATAGAGTAAGATTTTCTTATTTTGAGAACTGCAGTTTCTCATGGTTTCCTTCTGAGCACAAGCCTCAGTTCTCCAAGCAATTATTTAGTGTGCTAGCATCTACATGAGCATATTGCTGCTATGTTTCTAATATGGTGTTTTCCCTCAATTTTTAGTACCGCAAAAATTATATTTTACAGCCTGAAAATTACAGTAGAAATTATCTAAGCCAATGGTTTTAAACCCTTTCAAGGATTGTGGACCCCTTTGAGAATCTGATACACACTGTGGACCCTCTCTCCAGGAAGCATGATTATAAACCCTTGAAGCTTATCCACATACCTTCCAGAGGTTCATAGAACTTGAGTCACAAGGTCTATGTCAACCTTCATCGGACAGTGAGGGGAAAACCCAGCATATTCTTGAAAAATGATCAATATTCTGTACATAGTTGTTAGACATTATTAAATATACTATTCTTAGAGTTTTCATAAAATCCTATGAGGTCGCAAGCACATTTATTGTTATTCACATATTAGGAAGACACTTAGAATATTCACATGAGGAAACAACTCAGAAAATTTCTTTGATGTAGTCAAATTCACACGGTAAATAAATATTAGAACTAAGTCTCAAATCTAGGGCTTCTCTTTACAAACTCTATCCCTTTTCCTTGCTTTGCACTCTTTCCTTTAGTCCACTGTTGGCAAACTTTTTCTGTAAAGGGCCAGATAGTAAATACTTTCAGCTTTGCAGGGCATATGGTCTCTGTTATAGCACAAAGCCAGCCAAAGACAATACTAAAATGAATGGGTGTGTTGTGCTCTAATAATTACATAGCAGGTGGCAGGCTGGATTTTGTCCACAGGCCATAGTTTGCTGACCCCTGCATTATTTCGTCTCTACATCAAAAATAACTTGGTCTTTTAATTTAATTTCCTGTTTTTAGTGTTTTTATCATCATGATTTTGACCTTGTTACATGATCATTACTACAATATTCTACATGCTAATGGAATCCCTAAATAATATCACCAATAACAGCAAAATTTCTACCTAAAAGCGAAAATGAGAATTTTACATATCAATTTTTATTTTTATTTTGAGATAGTTTCACTGATGAAACCATTGTACAGGGAGGTGGTTTGGGAAAACAATCTCCTTCAGTAATACAACAGGAGTCAATATTACATGTGAAAAATTAAAAAAAAAAGTCCTAGTGATGGCATTAAGGGAGACAAAGTTTGGGAAAGCAAATTAAAATATAAAATATATTTTCTTATGATGTTTAGTTTGTTTGAATATCAAGTAACCTTTAAAAGAGGGGTAAGTCAATGAGTATATTTGCTTATGATATTAATTAGGGCTATCGCCAAATATCTGGGTACTTCTGAGCACAGGGTAGGATTGCATTTCCCCACTTAGGCTCTAAAAGTTAGTTTGGCCAATGTCAAGTGAGTGAAAACTATGTGTGCACTGATATGAAACTCGATTAGCCAGTGTGCAGTTTCCCATGCTCTGCTCCCTTCGCCAAATGGATCAGGAAAGGACACTGAAAGAGGAAGGGCTATCACCCTTAGTCTCTGAGCAAGGACATTAGGCAGGGCCCTCCTGTCAATCCACTCTGAATATGCAGTATGAATAAAAAATAACCTTTTATTTTGTAAAGCCACCAAGATGTGGGGATTGTTTGTGACAGAAAATAACTTAGCACATCCTAATATAAAGGCATACATTTAAAAAAATCCTATAGAAAACAGATTTACACAAATACTAATTTTTATTATACCCAGCTAATAGTAATACCTCAAGGTTATATTATATATTATTTTGATGATCACACTTTGGATTATCTATATATCACTTAAATAACCAATCAACTCATTTCATTAAATTAACTACATGAAGTAAACTAACTACGTTCACTACATGAAGTAACTAGTCAAATCTAGCACTTAGCATTGTGAGAATAACTGGTTTGAGCGAACCTTAAGTTATGTGAAGGCAAACATTATATGTATTATTATAAGAATGAAAATGTATGCATTCAAGGTTTAAGAAAAAATGTATTTCTTTCTCTGTTAACATTAGTAATATAAATAAATGTGCAAAAATATTGGCTTATTTTAATAATAAGGTAATAAAAATTACTCTAATAAAATCAGCTTACTCTAAATTAATATACTGTCATTCAAGATGCAAACTATTTTCACGTACATAATCTTATTTAACTTTCCCAACATCTCTGCGAGAAATACTAGCCCCACTGACACACGAGAAAATTAAGGATAACAGAATGGTGACTGGCTCAAGAATACAACTCTAGCTAGTGGCAAAAACAAAAACCTGAACTTAGATTTTCCATAGTGATATCTGATCTTCCTTCTATTATATCATTCCTTTAAAAAACAGGGAGAAATATTTTTATCCTCAGCTGTCCTATGTGAGTAAAGCCAAGTGAAGTATCTGCATAAATATGTTCGGCACATTATTTAGTTGTAGTACAATGTATATTAAGAGGTCATGCCCACATCTATTTTTTTATTTAAAGCATAACTTCCATTATCTACAGATGCCACTGAAATTAACTATAAAAACATGCATTCTTTGAATAAGCTACTTGGGTAGGTTATGACTTATTTCATACCCCTTCTTTCCTTTTTTCTTCTCTTGCCACTTGCCCTTGGAAATTTCACTTTGTTAGCATCTTCAAAGAGGGGAACCTAAGCTTAGAAGGGAGAGGTACAGCATGTCAACTAAATTTGCCCACGTATTTGTTCTTTTTGCTTTAACAATAAAGTTGAAAGGGGAAGAAGTTTAAGATTAGTAATTAGTGTGCCTTTTTGGATGAACTGTGACTTTCGATTGTTCATATAATCAATATTTCCCCAATGGTATATTAGAACCAAGAGTTGGCTGCATGAAATTCCAATTTGAAGTTAGAATTAGTCATATCTGTAATGTACTTCATGTGCACCCAAACCACATACTTACACATGAACCTCATCTGGCCCAGGTACTTCTTTTGTTAAATATCATGCTACATTTGTAGTACCACATAAACAACAAAGCCTATTGTCCAAGAGTAAGTTTGCACAAGTCTAAAAAATTTCACACACACACACACACACACAAAGGATTGGGAAGACAACAAATATGTAGCATAATTACTAGCTGAAAGTAGACAGGCCCAGACAAATGCTATTACGTTCCTTCTTTTTTTTTTTAAGATTTTATTTATTTATTTGACAGAGACAGACACAGCGAGAGAGGAAACACAAGCAGGGGGAGTGGGAGAGGGAGAAGCAGGCTTCCTGCTGAGCAGGGAGCCCACTGTGGGGCTTGATCCCAGGACCCTGAGATCATGACTTGAGCCAAAGGCAGACAGTTAACGACTGAGCCACCCAGCGGCCCCCATTATGTTCCTTCTTTATCAAATGAAATATTTGAGACAGTTACAAAAAGTATTTTTCTGATAATCATCTCACCTAGTTTTAATCCCATTCAGAGCAATATTTGCATATTTGGTGGTCAGTCAGATGCTCTATAAAATCTATAATCTATGGCAAACAGTGCTGCATATCAATGGTTGAGGAGGGGGAGAAGACAAGAAAGAAATAGATTCTGTATTTATTCAGGGCATGAACTTCGTGGCAATTGTTTGCTTCTAATTTGGGGGTAATTTCTTGATCACATTTGATAGTGATAGCTTTCCAGAAGATTAAAAATATGTTATTGCAAACTTTTCAAAAGTACACAGAAATATATAAAAGTTTTTTTTTTTTCAGAATACAAGCAATTCCTGATTTGAACATAGCCAAGAAATGAATGGCCATTTTGTTGATAATGGCCATTCAGCCCTCCTCTCACTGGGCTCTCCAATTTCTGTCAGATCTGTACTACCTTGCTGTGGGTTTTCCTACTACCAAAAACAAACAAAAATGCTACCTCACTCCTGGGAAGATTATATCCCTCATGCTGCCCAATCCCCTTCCAATCAGCACAGGATTCTGAGAACTAGGGGCTCTGAATTGAACTTGTGACTGATGTAACATACATATGCCATGAGAAAAGGTGACTATTTCATTATTGCTTTGGAGTCTACAATATATTTAAGCAATAATCCTGCTTTATTGCCTATCAAATATAATTTTGCACTCTGCAAACTTAACTACCATTCATGTGGCATTTTCTCTGAGAAATACATGTTAACTTAGAAAATAAACTTATGTCAAGATTTCAAATGGCAGGAACATATGTTAATATCCTGAGCTAGGTTTTATTTTAATTTAGGTGGATGGGAAGAGAAACAGAATCAAAGACCCAAAGCAATTTCTTAACTTCAACGTCTGTATTTCAAATGCACAACACCAGAATTATGTATTTTGGAAAATTATTCATCCGCTTTAACAAACTGGCATAAAGAAAAATGCAAGGATATTGCAGGGTCAGTGCTAGAAGTCACCTCCCAAGACTATTTGCCTTTTAAGCTGCCTGAAAGCAGTTTAACTTTCCTTTAAAATGGGTTTCTAGGGGCACTTGGGTGGCTTAGCCAGTTAAGTGTCTGACTCTTGATTTCGGCACAGTTTATGATCTCAGGATCATGAGATCAAGCCCGGTGTGGGGCTTTGCACTCAGTGGGGAGTTTGCTTAAGATTCTTTCTCTCTTCCTCTCCCTCTGCAACAAGCCCCACTCTAAAAAAATAAATAAATAAAAATAATTGTTTCCAAAATCCAATCTGCAGTTCTTTGAGAAAAGCCAGGAGACTAGTGAAATGCCACAGAATTATGAGTGTACTAAATTAATAAAATAACACCCAATCCCCAAAGCTGCAATAACATCATCCCCCGGGAGAATGCTCTCTGTCAAATTCTACACCACTGCTTCAACTCTATTCATTTCAACACAACATTCATTTCAAATCACAACATTGAACAGAAAACACTCTTACAATTTCCCCCTCACTCTTCAAGTTATAGTTTCCTACCATATCCAACAGAAATGGTAGATTCCCTGCTGAAAGCATGCATAAGCCTCCACAGTTTTCAATATACCCTCTGCCTCTCTAATATTGACTTGTCTGTTATTTGGAATTTCTTCTGACAGTTACTCTAAACCTTTAATTTTTTTTCCTTTTTTTGGTTGTTGTCGTTGTTTGTTGTTCTTTTTCTAATCAATTAAGCATTACGTTAAACAAGCAAAATATGGGTTTGCAGTAAGTCTGTGACCATTGCCTTAACAGCTTTAGCAATTCAATATAGGTAAAAGCAAATTGAAAGTTCTGGTGGCTGGTTCGAAATACAGGAAAAATAAACACAGACGTTACATTACTGATTTCAATCTCTACACTCAAGTAGTAGAAAACAAGAGTCCTTTGTAAATAGGAGAACTGCTACTCCAAAAAAAATGTCTTCCATAAGTCTCAGCATGATGCTTTGGGATCTTACAGTTGCTAGAGACCATAGTGGTGCCCTTGTTATCTGCATTCTGACGCTCAGAGGTCATGATTTAGTGATAAGCTTGGGCAAATCCTGGCTCTGGCATTCCAATTTACTTTCCACTGGAGATAATTTCATTATATTTTAATGCCTCCAGGTAATAAAATAATCTGACATTTTATTCTTATCTTTAAACTGAACTCAGAATAGAATACAGTTGTCCATGACATCATTTTTGCCAACAGCTTGTCCTAGAGTATAAGTGCTTTCTTATTAGCTTTAAAATAACTTAAAATAGAAGACACGAATAGTCCCCCTTTAGCACTATGCTCAGGGATTAGTATATTTCCATGTAAACTTTCTTTTTTTAATCATGTATCTGTCAAGGTGGCAGTGAGGAGGGTAAAAGGTGGACAGATACATGATTTACCCTCCTCACTGCCACCTCCTTAGTCAAGGCAACATCTTCACTCACAGATTAATGGGCTAACCCTCTTCCTTTTTTTTTAAGATTTATTTATTTTAGAGGGAGGGGGAGCAGGGGTAGGGGCAAAGGGAGAGGGAGAGAGAGAATCTTAAGCAGGCTCCCTGTTGAGTGTGAAGCCCTATGCGGGGCTTGATCTCAAGACCCTGAGATCATGATCTGAGCTGAAATCAAGAGTCAGATGCTCAACAGACTGAGCCACCCAGGTGCCTCAATGGGACCGCCTTCTCACTGGTCTTCTTGCTTCCCCTCATGCCTTCCAAATGGCAGCTGAGTCACATCTTCCCTCTCTTGTACTTAAATCTTTCAGTGGCTTCCCACTGAATTCAGCATGTTGCCATGACTTACTGAGTCCCACACACCCTGGCTCCTCTTGATCTTGCTAACCTTGCTTCTTCCTCCAGGTCCTGCCACATGGACTCATCTGTATTCCTTGAATATGCTCACATCTGTCCCACTCAGGATCTTTGCTATTGCTGGCCCTCTGCTTGAACATATCTTTGCGTTCTTCTCTACCTAGCTGACCTTTTCTCATGCTTCCAGTTTCAGCTTCCATGTCACCTGCTCGGAGCTCTTAAATCAGTCTTCTTTAGAACACCTCCCTCTCCCCGCTCTGGCTCCTCTATCTATTCTCTATCACCACACATGAACTTCTTGGGTAGCATTTATTTTCATCTGTTAATGGTCTTGTTTTTTTTTTTTTTTAATGTCCTGATTAATCGCTGGTCTCTTCTGCCCTAATGAGAGCTTCAGGAGGGAAGGGAGCCCATCTACCTTGCATTCTTTGTCTGAATTAAAAATAAACAAGCAAATGTGTGTGGGGGGGCTACTAAAATGAAGCTTCCAAATAGAACACAAGGTATGAAATCTTGGCCATTTTTTAACTCTCTTCTCTTCATAGAGTGGACTCGCATGGCCAATGAGTTGCAAGCCTGCTGCTTAAATATTCATTTCAATGTTCAACTTGTGTTAGTCACCAAGGCCTGTTGATTCTCGCACCTAATTACTTCAACATTTTGTCTTCCTCTCTTCTTGCAACACCAACTCCACCCATCCCAGTCAACCATCCCATCCCCCTTCCATGGGTCACTGGGATGGGCTCCTAATTGCTCTCTCCACCAACAGTCTCCACGCATCCTCTTCTTGATAGATGCATCTTTTAATGTCACTTTTAACCTGTCACTTCACTTTCCAACAACAGCAACAATAACAGCAACAACAACAACAAGTAAACTCAAAACCAACCCATGTTCTATCTTATTATAGTAGGTCTCAAAAATCACATTATATTCAACTGCACCCTTCCCAACTGAATCAGTCAATAGTATTTCCCACTACTCTTTAAACACTCAAATACTTACTTTTCTATCCCCAAAATAAACCAAGCTCATACCTCTCTTTGTATTCTTGCTCAGCCATATCACAGACTAGGAGGTCCTTTCCCCCTCCTTTGATCTAAACCAAAACATTTTCTTCAAAGCCATAGTTCAACTCCAGCTTCTCTCATGAAACCTCCCCTCCCAGCTCCAGCCCACGTGTACTTCCCTCTTTCTCAATTCCTAAACCATTGTTTAAACCACTCTTCCATAAAACAATTATACAAGACTTATCTCTGTTATCCTTCGATTATTTCTTCAGTGTACATTTTCTCTCCCCAGTTGGATTCCGAGCAGGGGCTGAGTCCTTTCTATCCAGGCAGTGGCAGAAGTAGCACTTATCCAACAGGAGCCACTTACGCTGACTTACTGATTTACATGGTCCTGATGAGGAATCCCTTCAACTACAAACAACGGTTCTAGATAACTTGCAATCCCCAAACAGAACATAATGTTCCTTGGCCCTAATCTCTCCCACATGAACTCCCAATGCCTACAACGTTCCCTTTCCACCTTCATTCACCTGGGAAACTCCTAATTCTCTTTCGGGTCTCAACTAGGACAACGTTTACTAAGAAAAGGAAAGCACTGTCCCTTCCTTACCCATCCACCCATCCCGGTATCTACCTATAGTGTAGTTCCTATAGATTCCCATTAAATAATCTTAATCCATAGCATGTGGCACTCTATATTATAAATGACTATTTGTCTACTGGCCTCCCTGACTGGTCTGGACACAACTTAGGCTCAAGTAATTTATCTTTTATCTTGATAATAGAGTGACAATGCTATATTATTTGTTGAATAAATAAATGAACAAACTAGCAAAAAAGCTGGCACTAAAATCTGTTGAAAGAGCTAAGAATGTAGTGTAATAGGTATCAATTTAGTTTACGTAATTTACAACAGGCCACAGTTCATACCATTAGAATGCTTATTTGTTATTAATTCCAGTTGTTAAGCACCCACTATGGATCAAGCATGGGGATACAGAAAAGACTCAAACACATAAAATTCCTAACCTCATAGAATGTGTATCTTACTAGGTGAGACGGGCAGGAGTACAGTGTTTGCTCCAAGGTGGAGAGCACAGAGATGCTCTCAGCAGAAGGCTTCTTTCTGCAAGAATGCTGACATTGAGACAATGCTGTCTTGGACCAAAATGGTGGCAGTTTGAATGGTGTGTAGTGGTTACATTATGGATGTACTTTAAAGTCAGAGCCAACAGAACTGATTGATGGACTGGAAGTCAGGTCTGAGGGAATGAGAACAGTCAAGATTGGATTTTAGTCTGTGCAACTGTGGAATGGAATTTGTGCAGGGTTTGGAAGTGTATGATTTTGGAAAGAGTGTGTAGATATATGAAGAGAGTCTCTAAAATTAGGCCTTAAGTTTTAATAATCTATTTTGTATAATAGAACTTCCCTTGGGCATATTTCCCATTAACAATAAGAGTGCTTGTGGCTTCTTAGACAAATTGGTAACACTGAATAGACGAATCTTGGACAGCTGCAGCTAACAATGCTCCGTGAAGCATTGCCTATACCAGGCACCCCATAAAAGCCACTGCAATTTATCCTCCAAAATTGTCTCAAGTTCTTTTTTTAAATGACTAATGCAATGCAGCTAGTGCTAGGGGTTAAAATTTCTGGGACTGCTAAAAACCACTTCAAAGCTCACACGATTATTATCAATATGAAGATTAATAACTATACTTTGAATTCTACTGAATGGTGATTTAGATGTCAAATGGACACGTATAAAAGAAGGCAAAATTTTTATCCTGCCCTAGACCATAATCTAGTCAGAGGAGATGACCTTGACCTAGGAGTAAAAGGACGTGGAGGAAATGTGGGTGACCTGGAATGACTTAATCCATTTAAGACTAAAGTCTGAGATAGAACAGCAAGGGATCTGGGCTGTCGGGCAACTACCTAAACAACCAGAATAATCAGCTCCTGTGCTTAATGGCTATAATTTGGGGTAAGGCTGGTAATAATGGTTTATTTTTTTCATGTGTGGAAGTATATGTCTGCAAAACTTACTGAATTTGGGATTCGAAAAATGAGACTGTTTACAAACACATGATGCAACCGTAAGTCAGTATAATGACTAAGTCTCTTGCAGAATAATTCAGCAGTGGTCATGATGAGTTAGAACTTGGACTTCTGAGTTTTCATGGGGCAGAAACAAACCATTCTCATTCAGTCTGTGAGGCTCCCCCCCTTCTAGACTCTAAGTAGTCTACACAATAAACAGTTATTTCCATAGAAGAAATGGGCCAAGACGTCTAAGCTCCAAAGTTAACCTGTTATTATGGTTAGAAATCAAGATTGCCATTCTTCCAGGTTTTCACAGCCACACAACTTTTGACCTAGCTGGTGGAAATGTAAGAGTAAATATAGTTCCCTGACCTCGTCACAAAGGCAAAAATCAACATGCTCAGGTATTTATTTCACTGGAAAGTGATCGGGCACAAAGACGCATTACAGTGGATTCAGATAATGACAGGACTCTCTACAAACGTTTTTCAAAGGAAAATTTTAGGCAAGAGTTCATCCATACACTGTCTCCATGTCCTCTTATTTAGGAGTTTGATATAAAGCACTGATTTGAAAACCTTATCTACTCCACAATTTGTCAATGGCATCCCATAATAAAATGAAAACTTTTAGACTCATAATTCACACCCCAAAATCAGACACCAGGCCCATGAGAGGAAATCTCATCACCAGCATGCGGAGAAGGGAAGACTTCTTCCACCTAAAATTCCTTCATAACTGAGATGAGTCAGTTCCTTCCCTATCTTGAAAATTATGCTTTAAACCCACCTCCTTCCATGAAAAAAGACAGCTGTAACCTTTCCCAATCCCCACAGCATGGCAAGCGTGGTTTTCACTATGGGGTCTGTATTTCTAGCCTCTGGATATTTCTTAGGCACTGAATGACTAATTACCAGAAGAAAAGTCATGTATATATACCCATTCTGCTTCCTAGAAGATGCCAAGTGAATGCATAGTCAACACAAAAAGAGACGGTGTTCCACTATGTGGTCCTTTTTAACATTATAACAAACAATGTGAATAGAAGGCAAACAGCAAGCGCTTAAATTTAAATTCTTCTTGTAATCCTCATATTTCAGTGTCAATTTTTTATACATTTGCACTACTGCAAAAACAATGTATTTTTTAAAATCCCTGAAGTAATCATAATAGACAAGCATATAAGAACAGGAACAATCCGTTGAAATGTAGAGTTAAAATTTGCAAATTGAAAAAGGTGATATCAAACAAGAACTTCATGAAAAGAATGTCAAAACTGTACTCAAATCTTTTCTTTCTACACTAAAAAGTCAAAGATGCAGGAAAATTTGAAACTATTGGCCCCCCAAAAATCATCATTTCAAGACATTTCTTGACATTACTATCCATTAGTCAAATGACTCAAATGCTCTGCTCTCCGGGTTCATATGCATGTTAAATTTAAGTTAGTGTTCTGGTACAATAATTAATCCATTTCCATCATTCCTTTGTTCAACTTTTAAACCCTTTTTTCAAAATCAATTTACTAAAATCTAGCTTTCTACCTTCCATAGACCAATTTGACCAACTGTAAAAGAAAAATTCAGACATGAAGTTTAGCTCACAAGCTGTACCAAAATTAAAAAACAAAGTAAGTTGTCTCCTACCTATAGTTGTTATAACAGTGCCAGCAAAGAAGAAGGAACTTCCCAAATCCCAGTGACTGATTTGATTGGAGGTGTTTCCTAAAGGTATAATCCCTGCATTTATTGCTGCCACTATTTGCTGCAAGTTTAAAAAGAAATTTATCAGTACACATGAATCACATGGAGGCATCAAACAGTGTATATTTCACCCCAGTTGAGGAATTAGACAAAGAGAATCAATTCTAAGGCTTGGTTTTCCATTTGAAGTATACAATATAGATTAAGGCTTTATACTAAAGAATGTAACAAGTTAAATGATAAGAAAATCGTATTGGATATCAAGTGAATGGATCTGTATGGAGCACATCATATTGTACCAATATACATTTATATCTCATCCACTAACATATTCAGTGCCTTATTTGAATTAACTACTAAATACAACCATGCTTTTTAGTAAGCACCACAGAGTTAAAATACCAGATTGCAAACTTACAATTTAAATAATATATAATAGCCTCATCAAAAAATATTTCTAAAGTGCTCATCATTTTGAATGTTAAACATATACAGCCAAGCCAGGGTTGTGTATAACTGTACAGTGTATTTATTAATAAGGTCCAACAAAACAGGCTAAGAAGGAAAGGCAATAGCAATTCACTACCCCACTTCAGTTAGTCCATGTATATCTAGATTCTTAGAATCTCTGCAGACTTTTTATAAATTCTATGGCAATATCATAGCATCACCAAAATATCACCAAAGACCCATAGATGACAATCACTCAACAATATTCATATAGAGACACTAGGATCTGGATGCTGCCTAGAGTAATTCAGAGAGACAGACAGAAAGATGACATTATAATCCCTTCAATCATCAGATAGATGTTGAGCAGGGGATGGAATATCCAGAAGCACAAAACACGGAAGAGAATATGTTAGGAGAAAATTGTGTAGTAAAAGAGAGACATACAGATTGTAGGAAAAGATGTTTCCGTGTATAGTTTTAGAAATCTTTATCATTTAATTTCCAGATTATAAAACTGGAAGGAGCGTCATTTGATAGGCAAGGAAATTAAAGACCAAAGGAGGTAAAGTGATTTGTTTAAGGTTAGTTTACTGGCAAACAGACAAAACTACACTGTGAAAATGGAGGGCACTACCCCAGGAAGTTACTGTCAGATGGAAAAGAGCATGTAATCTGGAACTGAAATGCAATATAAAATTTCATTTGTCTGATTTGTTTTACCCTACAAATTAAAACTTTAATGGTTCTGTGTAAAGTTAATTGAATGGTAATGCTTTTTAAAAAATTTTAACAATAACATATTTGCTGTAAAAAATTAAGAAAATACAGAAAGGCATAACAAAGATAATAAAAATTATTCATAATTCCAGAATCCAGAGATAATTATTGTTAATGTATTAAAGTATCTATTCCTGGTATTTTGTTATACTTTTTACATGGTTGGATTTATGAAATATATGAAATGTATTCTCTATTTTTACTTAATATTTTTCTATGTATAGTTTTTCTTTGTCATTACCATGTTAACTTAATCATTGCCAGATATGTAGATGTATCTGTTCAGTGGGGAGCCTGCTTCTCCCTCTCCTTCTGTGTGCTGCTCTGCCTACTTGTGATCTCTCTCTCTCTGTGTCAAATAAATAAATAAAATCTTTAAAAAAGGGGGGATCAACGCCTGGGTGGCTCAGTCAGTTAAGCCTTCGGCTCAGGTCATGATCTCAGGGTCCTGGGATAGAGCCCTGCATCAGGCTCCCTGCTCAGCGGGGAGTCTGCTTCTCCCTCTCCCTCTGCCTCTTCCCTGCTTATGCTCTCTGGCTCTCACTCTCTCTGTCATGTAAATAAATAAAATCTTTAAAAAAAAAAATCTAAAATTTCTGGATTAATAGAAAACAGATTCGATTATATGCTTCTGCATTCAGCTTACTGGAGAGCACATCACATAGCCTCTGAAAAACTCATGAGACAAGGGGAGTGGAAAAGGCAAAATCATCTTCATATTTTCAAGAAAATAGCTTTGACTTCATCAGACATCTGAGAGGGTCTTGGGATAACATCTTGAGAACCACTGCTGTATACTGAACTTTGTTTCATATTGTTTTGTACCTGGAGAACCAAAGTAGGCAAGCTTATAGCTTTACAAATAATGGTATTTCACCTCTTCATCTTCCAAAAGTTATGTTTTACTACCTTTCATCCCTTATTACATTGGTCAGTATTTCCAGAGCAATGTTAAATAAAAATAAGGCAGACTTTGTTTTTTGTAGCATAAAATCCTCAATGTTTTAGTGTTTTATCATTAAATATACTGACTACTGGCAAGAAAATGGCATTTAATTAAATATTATAAGAGCAAGCAAATAAAAAGGATGGATAAATAAAACCTGAAAAATCTAAAAATGTCTTTGGAAATATTTTCAGATAGCAACAAACACAAGGGAGGTGCACATAAACATTGTAAGCACAGGCTCGTAATCTCCAGCTTTGCAACTCCCAGAAAAACTAATGCTGCCAGTAAAAATATCAAGGAAAAGGAGGGTGGATTTAGATACATTGTAATTACATCCAAAGTATATTTTTATATTTTTAGACATTTCTTTAACATATTCATTCAAAAATATTTATCAATTGTTTATGATGCTAGGCAATGGGGAAACAACAGAGAAGTAAAAAAAAAAAGACATGGTGACAGTTATATATATATATATTTTTAAGGTTTTATTTATTTGTCAAAGAGAGCACAAGCAGGGAGAGTAGCAGGCAGAGGGAGAAGCAGGTTCCCCGCTGAGCAAGGAGCCCGACGCAATACTTGATCCCAGGACCCTGGGATCATAACCTGAGCCAAAGGTAGGTGCTTAACCAACTGAGCCACACAGGCATCCTGGGTTACATAGTTATAAATGAGAAAAGATAAGGCATGTCTTTAGACTCCACCCCATTAAATACAATTAATTATTTTATTGATTAGAAGCAAGGTAATTTCTTCAACAATTGACTTAAAACAGCCTACATGGTCCGCACTATTATTTTAGCCCGTTCTTTTGTTAACAATGATGAGATGCAAATTACCCAGACACTTGGATAACATCCACAAATTATTTAAATGCAAAAGAAGTAAATGTAGACTTAGAAACAGTAATGTCTTATAACGTGTGGGTTTTAAATAGTTACCACAGAACTGTGATGATTGCAACAGAGGCTTGAGATGGAACTGGGAATATGTCACTATGAGAATGAGTCTACCACGAGGCTATTTGGAATATTCTTGTGAATTTATTTTATATTTTTGTACAATACCTCTTGGTCAATATCCACAGGAAATGGTTGCCCTTGGCAAGTATACTGAGATAGATCTAAGAGTCTTGAATTTCAACATCAATTCAGGCTATCAAACACTTCACAAATGCTTTCCTCAGAACTGTTTCTGTATGTTCCATATTATGTGACTAAAGTAACAATCACTTCATCAATAATAAAAATTCATTTTTCCATGAAAGGTAACTTTTGTAAACAATCTAGTCATGTTGACAATTTACAAATAAATTGAATTGTTTAGAGTAAAGGAAATTTGGGTCCTACGTATCTAATCCTAACACAGAATTACTTGAAGTGCTGATTAAAGAAGGACTTCCAAACTTAAAATCTACAATAGAAAGAGTATAAGATAATCTTGTTTGGATTCACATTTAATTTTGATCTTATAGACAATCATAGAATGTGCATTAAGAAAAGGAAGTTGAATACATGGTTCTAGTCAGGAGTATGAGTGAAACTTCAGAAATAGAGCTCTAAGAGCTTTGTACTCATTGAAATGATAAAGGTAATTACTCATAAAATTAATGATGAATAATCTGAGTTTCCATGACAGTGATGTCTTTAGAACAGAAGTTCACAGAGTTCTACTGTGATTTTGTGCACTCTTGAATTGGAAGAAGTTGTCTCAGGGTCATTTGGCATTTTGGAACTATATTCAGCTTTGACACCAAACACTGGTAAGACACACTTATTTGTAATTGTGTGAGACCAGCCTTGGAATGCAAGGCAATCACTGACAATCATGAAAATGTTTCCGTGAGTCCAATGCTTAGGAACAACTTTTTCATGTGTTATAAAGGACTTGACCAGCTATTATGTCATTGAAGGAAAATGTGTTGAAAATTAAATAACCCCACGGAAGACCTAAAGAATATATTGTTTTAAAAGTAGGTTATATCATGGATCTCAAAATACAGGTGACACCAGAAGTTCTAATTTTGTTTTTTCTCCTCTTTACTCAGAGGCCCAGATGTTCACGTTCATCAAAACAATACAGAATGTTCTGAATGCCTTCCACAAATTCCTCCTCTATTTATACTGTAATCATGATTTCATTAAAATATATTTTCATACCTGTAATCCTAAAAGTAAAGTCACATTAATAATTTGAAAGTTTTAAGTGATGTAAAAATTCTAAATTACAGCTATCAGGTATTAGTATCTGAGTTACACCAATGATGTATGCATAACTGGTCCAATGACAACTTCCTTTTTAAATTTTATTTATTTATTTAAGTAATCTCCACACCCAACATGGGGCTGGAACTCACGGAGATCAAGAGATGCATGCTCTTCTGACTGAGCCAGCCAGGTGCCCTGGCAACTTCTTTTAACTTGGTATTTAAGATTGATGTCATTTTTTTCTCATTTGGAAAAGAACACTATTTCCAATAAATTGATATAATGGCCAAGTCCAGTTATAATTACACTGACATCTGTATTATTACAAACTTGCTTAAAGAAGAACATAAGTATTATCTTGCCAAATTTCTGTAAGAAACAATCATACATCTTTTTTTTTTTTGCCATTATTTCCTTGTGGGGGAACAAGTTTCATCCTGAGAGGAAGCTAGTCTTTAGGAAAGGAGTCAAATCACACACTCAGAATGCCACATCTGAACACTCGAAGTATGTAAGCAAGATTATTTTGAAATACTTGAAGAATGAGAAATACATGAATAATGAGAAAAGCAAAATAATAAATGATGTTCTCATTGCCAAAGAATTTTCTGAGAAGATACAAAGTAGGTATCATTACTATTTATTGTTATACCAAAAAATAATTATCATCCATCAATTATATGTAGTAACATACGAATACTGTTGCCAAAGGTTATTGCTATTCATCTCATTCTTAACCTTCTGGTTATACGTCAACACCATGATCACCTAATGTTGGATAATATGAACTGCTTTGAAAGGTCCAGCTCATAAAACCAGAGATGATCTCGAAATGGCCTTTACTCTTACAGGCTCATAATTCACATACTGCCCTGGTTGACTGGCATATCTGAATCAATGAGGAGTCACATTTGTTGATCCATTTCCTGAGTGTTTTAACTTTATTGGCCATATCTATCTGAAATGTTATTTACAGACATCATTTGTACAAGAAGCTTCTCCTCTAATATGTCAGTACTACTAACATGTCAGTAACATGTAGTAGTCTTAATCACTGGGGCTGCTTCTGCGACATAACAAATTAGGTTCAACAGAGAAGTAGCATTATAGAACTTTATTGTAAACTTACATACAAAGGCAGCCCATTGTACATCCTTCGTACCACTGGGGTAAATGCCCAGAGACCAAACCCATCTTCTTCGCTTTTTTATCCTTTCACACTATTCTGGAGACTAAAGTAATGACCTTGGCTTTCTTGTATGAGATAATATTTTGGTCAGAATACCACTTGGGACCACTGACAATCCAACAAGGGAGCAAACAACTTCTTGAAAACCACACTGTATTAGCATATTGCTCCACGGGACTATTCCGGTGGCAGCTCTCAGCTAATGATAGTACTAGGTTGAACCATATAAAATTGCCAATATCTAAGCCCTTTTTGGCCTACAAAATGACAACTTCATATTAGCATACAAAAGAATGGCACTTATGTTTTCATGAATAGTATGTAATAACATGCTATCTCTCATTTCAGTGTGACATCTATTACTTTCATCATTAAGGCTAATTCCCATTAGCAGGAAACATAATATCAATCAGTTATGGTCTTGCTTACCGTTCCACTTGAAGAATGTATACTTCTCAGATTAAATAAAACCCTATATGGCTGAGAATTCTATTCTGAGAAAACATGGAATAACTATTGAATTCCTATTGGAAATTCAAGTCGTGTCCAACTTTTGCACATATCTGAAAAGTCAAGGGATATTATCTAATACTTAAGATGTTTATATTCTGTAGAAGTAAATTTATATATTCACCATTTGATATCAAATTTCCATACTAATATACATTCTAGCCTCCAATTTGATAAGTGAGACACATTACATGTAACTTAATTTTTCAGAAATTCTAGTTATATGGAGATGATACATGTTTTGTCTAGGAGAAATAGAGGAATCTATATAAATTCTAAAAAGAAAAAGAAAACCCAAAATTATATTCAACAATTAAATAAACTGTTTTAAGAACTGACAAAGGTTAGATTTTTAAAATCTAACATTGATAATCTTTTTCCCTTTAAAAAATATATTTCTGATTTCTGTGGAGAAGGGATGGAGTAGTACATTTGCATATTTTATACAGAACACAGGTGATTAAATCATTCTATATTTAGAGTCTGGTAAAGAAGCAAGTTTTCATGGTTTCTTCAGGGTATATCTTTTAAGTGAGAAAGGTAATATGCAATGATGTTTTTAATCTATTGTTCTTGTTGAAAACAATTTGAATCAAAATACATTTCATGTTTTCTCTAAAAGGCTTTTCAAAATCCTTGAATTGTTTCCAAGTAATCCATTACCTACGTTTAACCACACATTAGAAACTTTTTATAAAGAAGCATCCTTTTATAAACAAAAAAACTTAATTCTTTTTTTTTTTAAGTAAACTCTGCACTCAACATAGGGCTTGAACTCACAACCCCAAGATCGAGAGTCACATGCTCTACCGACTGAACCAGATAGGCGCCCCCCAAAAACTTAATTCTTATAATCTAAAAAAGACAGTATTTCCTAAGGTAAGCTGTTTCCACATACCCAGACTTTAGAAAGCAGCTCTAAAAGTAAACATCTTGCTTACCTTCCCATGTCTTTCCTTCTATTTAGGGATTATACCATTGCATGTCAAAGCTATTTTTATACACACTAATGAAATGTACAGCTTTTTTTTTCTCTTTTGAAAGTGTAAATTTATTTCCTATTAGTAGAAAAAAGAAGCTTAAAATCCAGAGTAGGAAAGAACAGAGAGTTAGAGATGGATGTCACCCACAGAGCCCAGAGCAAGAGGCAAACTTCTTGGTATTAGAGTTGTCTTCCCTGATTATATCCACTTTGGAAGATATTTTTAATCCTAACATGAATATACAAATTACTGGACATTTGGAAAAATAAGAATAAAAAAGATCACTCACAGGCCCTAAAACAGTTTTTGCAATATGCATATATTCCATTTTTGGTTCTGTTAATAGTTATAATCATTAAGTGTGCGTTCAAATATTTCCCTATAACATAAACATGCTCCAAGCATTTTGAAGACATTAACACCTTACTTCGTAGTCATCGATACATCACTGAGTAGTTACATGTAAAATAGTTTACATAACCAACCCTTTATTAATGAATAAATTTGTATCACTGTATCCAAGGTCAAATGACCATTTGCAAAGTTGTTATCAAGATGATTTATACATCAGACAAGGGCTGAACGTGAAACACTAAAATTCCGTTCTGCTTTGAGCCTGGTGTGAAATGCCGCTGTGGTGTAGAAAGGATAAAATATGCTTAAGACCCTTGAGTCCTTGCAACTCTGGAGAGCCAGGAAAATACACGTGAAGCAAGCATACTGAAACTTGCATTTCCCCAGATGTGCATTTTTCCATGTTTTCCTTGATTCCATATTATTCTATGGTATATTAATATTCAATTAGAATATTAGTCTCTGTCTATCTTTTTGACCCCTTCCACCTCATCTCAGCATTGGTGGTGGAAAAGAGATTAAAGAAGAATAGGAAAATATGGAGAAAGAAGGAGGTGGAACAAGAACTCGACAAGAAAAAAAAGAGCAAGTAGAGAGGAAAAGATAAATGTTAGATAACAAAGAAGAGACAGTTCTAGAAGAATCAGATAGGAACTTAATTCAAGTCATAGTCACTCTATCTAGGAAGCTCTTTTAAAAGAGGTTGTCCTTAAAATAGGATTTGAGTAGGCAGAAAACTGAGATCAAGAAGACACAGCACGTAAGACAATATTTTTATACCATTTTGCCTAGGGCATACAACACTAACCAGCATTTATTCATGCACTGTTTTAAGGCCTGAAGTTCTAAACTGATGAGAAAAAAACATCCCAAAACAGAGTAAAGGGAGTTTTCCTCTGTCAATTACATGCATCCATAGAACTCCCAAATTTAGAGATTCTGATGGCTTTTTCAGTAAAATGCCACCACTGATCTCTATTAATTTGATTTTCCAGTACTCTTAAGCCTATATTTCCATAACAGATACAAATTTAAACTAAAATGTGCTTTATACCTATATAAAAGTAATCACAGGGGAAATGGGGAAATTATTCAAGTTTCCACAGAAAGGCAACTTTTTTTTTTATTATACGTTTTAAAAACAAATGATTTTTTCCCCTGCCCTTTCTGAATTTGTAACTAAAAGATCATAGCAAGGATCGAAAATCTCAGGCTCTGTACACACACACACACACATAACCAACAACGTGGCCAGCTAATCAAACTTCCCATAAATTTCCCAATAAATCAAACTTCCCATAACCCAAATCAGCCATCAGTAAAGGCAAAATATCACAATACTAAAACATTTCAGTAGCATTCTGATTGGCACTTCCTCTGTTTCAGGCCCCCCCTCCACTGAAAATTTATGTATTTCTTACTTCAACTGAGTTGACTCATAGCCATTAGTAAGTCTAAAAGAAATTGCTACGCTTTCAGGTTCCAGGCAAAATTTCTTAATACACTGCAGAGTAAGTTTACTAATGATTTGCTAACATTACACAGAGAAAAGGAAGTCTGGCAAAACTGCTTAATATGTTTATATTTCTTGGCTCAATGTCACAAAATCAAGACGGCAAAAATAGTATATGAATAACTTCCCCAAACATAGTGATTCATACCCATCCTTAGCTTTCCTCCAAGTTCTCCCCGTATTTCTCAATTACACACCCATACACTCACCAGTCATAGCAAATATTGAATTGGTTGAAATCCATTTTCTTGAGAAACAGGAACCTGATAGAATTTCTTATATTTTTCTAAGCCAACTGGAATGATAGAGCTAGCCTTTGACACCTGTCCAGTAGTTACTGCACAAAAATGCAATTAAACCCCTCCCTCGGGCACCTCTCAGACTGATTTAAGAGTGTCACATCACAACCATCAGCACTGAAAATGAGCCTGGCATCTTTCCTCATGTTTTCTACATTAGTCATTCACATATGCTGTATTGTTCATTTTCATTCACACAAGGATATCAATCTCAAGAGCATTTCAGAGCACAGCAACCTATGGAAGAGAAGATACTCCAAAATGCACATGATAAGCACAAGACCGGAGGGTCTTCTCTGCTCGGAGGCTGAGAGTATGAAGATGCCATTGCCCCCATTTAGTGGGGGATGGGTCAAATGCCTGGAGAGGTATCAAGTTGGCCCAACATCCTTAGTGATCTTCACTTCTCCTGCCCCCAAGCTCTTTCCAACCAAGCATGTGTTTATGCTGGTGGGATGAACATGATAGGTTTAACCTGGGCAGGGAGAGAGAAAGAAATGCATAATCACATTAAAGCAACATGTAGTCTCTGAAGGGTCCAGAGTGTTGGCATCAGGAGATGACTGAATACACTTGAATGTCACTCACTTTTTATTTTTAATCACCTGCTGTGCACCTATTGGATGACCTGTAGGTAGCTTTGTCTCCTTAAGTAACTATTTGAAACCAGCAGTGCAAGATCTGAGGTGTTTCACCATCTCATAAAATTAACCCTGTGAACATTATCAATATGGTATCACTTAACAGGAATCACATGTATATTATTTACCTTCCACAAAAGCTGAGGCATAGAGAGGCTGAATAGATCACTAGTTCAAAATAAGTAAACACAATAATTAACCTGGCAAACCACTATCTCATCTTGGTGATACAGTTTAGTTGTATTAGAGCTTTGGTTGCCTAGCATTGGACATAGTTGTCATTTATAGTATTATTTTTATGTGAAAACATATGGGAAGTCCCAAGCAATAAACACTTTTATAAATAAAATTTTTAAAAGAATCCATTCATAAGTTTGAGGCTGGGTGAACATCTTGTTTATTTTATCCATATGTATATAATGTATCCCAAATAGTCATCAGGTCTTGTCTTCAGTGTGTATGTCACACACGGCGTAGGTGTCTAGTGTAATGCTAACTGCTCAAGAATTGTTCGTGGCATATTTTGTGTTTACTGATTTCTAAGTACGCAAATGATCACTATTGTGAACACACAGGATAGAGCACTAACTGCATACTACAGGTCATGGTAAAGAGAGTAAGACATTGCAGTAGCACTTGGCACAACTAATCTCTTCCACCTTGCAGCATGTCTTCACTTGGCCTACAGAACACCACACTCTCTAGCTTTCCTCCAGTCTCCCTGAACGATGTTTCATCCCCCTCACCTTTGAGCCTATGGTTCTGTCCTCCATCCGTCCATACTCCTAAGTGACTTCATTTGAACTCAAGGCTCTAAATATCATCAATGTGTGATAATCCCCAAATGTATTATTCATTTGGGACTACTTCCCTACCTGGATGTCTGAAAGGCAATTCAAACTAATCATATACCAAATTGAACCCTGAGCTCCTCCCTGAAGCCTGATTCACCTGGATTTTACTCGTCATTAACTGGCAACTTTATTTTTCCAGTTCTTAAGGCCCCAAACCTATGAATCATTCTTCACTTCTTTCTCTCACACCTCATATCAAATCCTGTTAGCTTTACCTTCAAAACATCCCTTGATCACATCTCATCACATCCACTGCTTCTGTCCTCATCTAGACTACCAGGTTCCCCCAGGGTTCTGACTTTGCCCACCTACATCTATTCCTCACAGGGTAACCATAGTGATCCCTTTAAGTCATAAGTCAGATCATGTACTTGCTTTCCTCTCTACCTGGAATGCCTTCTCCCAGGTATTCACACATCTATGCACAGATGCCTATCTTTCAGGTTGTGCTAAAATACCCGAATTCCTTCATTTCCCAATTTAATTAGCCAAGGCAGCAATTCTCTATCATGTAACCTATATTACTTTTTCAAAACACTTAGAATTGTTTGAAATTACCTTATATGTCTATTAGTTTACTTATTTTTTGTTTCTATAATTATAAGAACCTTACTTGAGTTGCTGATGGCTTTAAAACCCATAACCTCAAGGGAGGTGATATCAGCAAAATGGTGACAGAGGAAGGCCCAGATCCTCCTCCTCCAACAGAGATACTGGTTCAACAATGCACAGACCAATTCCCTTAATAAGAAATCCAGAAATCAGTTAAGAGTCTCCTGAACTCCAAATGAGCACGAAACCAGTCACATCAAAGCTGGTAGAAAAATTCATGACCCTTATTCACAATAGTCCTTCCACAGTTCAGCACAGTCCAATAGGTAGAAAACTCCCAGCCCCCAGCTTCTCCCTGGGGAGGCAAGAGTTGCAACATGCATCAAATGTTTGGGGGCACTGCCCAAGGGGATTGTTTTTTGCCTTGCCTATGTCAGAGCAATGATGGGGCTTGGCACACTCTAAGATGCCTGGGGGACAATGAGAACACAAGTGACCTGGGCAGCTTGCATCTGCTTCAGAGGACCCATGGTGTGGCAGGCAGAGGCCAATAGAGCTTGGCAACCTCTCCCTCGGGGGAAAAGGGAAGAGTGGAGCATATGTTCAACCCTCTGACTTTTGGAGAGGCTACCCAAAGGATTGGTTTTTGTCTCGCCCAACTCAAAGCTCAGACTGATGGGGATGCAGCCTACTCTGAAAACCTCAGGACCTCAGAGAATAACAAAAACCTGGGAGGCTTGTGGCAGCTCTGGAAAAACTGCAATACTGCAGACAGACACCAGAGGTAGCAAGAGATTACAAGCTCCTGAAACAAGAAACTGGTAAATCCATGTAATTGGGAATTTACATGCACAAGTCCAGAGAAACAAATCCACAGAAAAAGTCTGAGAGGCCTGCAGAATCTCAAGCTGGGCTGATTGGAGAAAGCTTTTCTCTATACATAGTTAGTCTGTAAAGATTGAGAGAGGTGGCTGCTTTATCAAATGGGTAGATCACAACACAAAGTTATAAGGCATATGAACAAGGAAGCATGGTTCAATCAAAGGAACAAAATAAATGTCCAGAAACAAAGGTATATGAATTACCTCAAACAATTGAAAAGAACCATCACAAGACGTTCAATGGGTTCAGAAAACAATGCATGAACAAAATGAGAATATAGACAAAGAGATGGAAAATATAGAAAAGAACCAAACAGAAACTTAGGAGCTGGAGAATACAATAACCCAATTGGAAAATTTTTAGAAGAATTCAACAGCAGACATGATTGAGCAGAAGAACCAGGGAACTCCAAGGCAAGACATTTGAAATTATCCAGTCAAATGAACCAAAAAAAAAAAAAAAGAGAGAGAGAGAGAGAGAATGAAAAAGAGTGAAGAAAGTTTAAGGGATTTATGGACTACCATCAAGCACACCAATATACACCCAAAGTTCCAGATGTAGAAGAAAGAAAGAGGCAAAGAGCTTATTTGAAGAAATAATGGCTGAAAACTTCCTAAATCTGAAGAAGAAAATAGACATGCAGATTCAAGAAGACCAAAAGACTCCAAATAGAATGAATTACATAAGTCCACACCAAGATACATATGATCAAATTGTCAAAAGTCAAAGACAAAGAGGGAACTTTAAAAGCAGCAAGAGGAAAGTGACTCATCACATGCCAGCGTGCCCCCATAATTTTATTTTAATATTTAATATTTATTTTATATATTAGCATATTTCTCAGCAGAAGACTTGCAGGGCAGAAAAGAATGGGATGATATATTCAAAGTGCTGAAAGAAAAAATTGCCACCCAAGTGTACTATACCTGGTAAAACTATACTTCAAAAATGAAACATACTTTCCCAAATAAACAAAAGCTAATGGAGTGCATCACCCCTTCACCTGCCTTATGAGAGATGTTAAAGGAAGTCCTTCAAGTTGAAGTAAAAGGACGTTAAAGAGCAACAAGAAAGCACACGAAAGTATAAACTTAACTGGTAAGGTAAATAGGTTGATAAATAGAGAGTACTATTGAACTGTAATGGTGATGTATAAATCATTTTTAATTCTGATGTAGAGGTTAAAACATAAGAGTATAAAAAATAACTAAAAAATATATTCATGGATACAAAATAAAAAATGTAATTTGTGACCTCAATAACACCAAGTGGTTGGGGGGTGGGAGAAAAGGAAGAGTTTGGTATGTAATTGAAATTAAGTTGTTATCAGCTTAAAATAGTCTTGTAATGACAAGACATTTTATATAAAAACCATGAAAACCACAAAGAAAATATCTATAGAAGATTTTCAAAAGCAAAAGAGAAAGAAAAAAAAAAAAAAAATTACAAAAAAAAAAAAAAATCAGCCAAAACAAAGACGACGGCAAAAGATGAAAAGAGTAACAAAAAAGTTCTAAGACAAACAGGATACAATTAACAAAATACTAATAGTAAGTTCTTTCCTATCAATAATTATCTTAAATGTAGATGGATTCAAAGATATAGTCAAAAGATAGAGAGTGGCTGAATGGATTTTTTTTTAAATTAAACAATAACATTCTGTTAATGAGAAGCTACTTTAGATTTAAGGTGGTACCTAGGCTGAAAATGAAAAAGTAGAAAACAGATTTTCCATGCAAATGGTAACCAAAAGACAGCATGTGTGGTCATGCTTTTATCAGACAATATAGATTTTAATTCAAAAACTGTCACAAACGACAAAGAAGGGCATTATAAAATGATAAAAATTCCATAAGAAGATATAACAATTATAAATATATATGCACCCAACATCAGAGTGCCCAAATATATCAAACAACCACTGACAGGACTGAAAATAGAAATAGCAACACTGTTATAGCAGGAGTTTTCCATGCCCCACTTTCAATAGTGGATTGAATATCCAGACAAAAGACCAATAAGGAAACAGAGGACATGAACAACATGTAACTCAAATGGGCCTAACAGACATATATGGAACATACCACTCAACAGAAAGTACAAAAAAACAAAAAAACACGTTTTTCTCAAGCACACATGGAACCTTCTCCAGAACAGATCACATGTTAGGTTGCAAACAAATTCAAGAAGAATGAAATCATAACAAGTATCTTTTCTGACCAAGTATCTTTTCTATTTTTTGAATGAAACTGGAAATCAACAGCAGAAGGAAAGCTAGAAAATTCACAATTATGTGGAAATTAAACAACACACTCCTAGACAACCAATGGGTCAAAGAAGAATCAAAAGAGAAATTAGAAAATGTACTGAGGGGCGCCTGGGTGGCTCAATCATTAAGCGTCTGCCTTCAGCACAGATCAAGATCCCAGAGTCCTGGGATCAAGCCCTGCCTCAGGCTCCTTGCTCGGCAGGAAGCCTGCTTCTCCCTCTCCCACTCCCCCTGCTTGTGTTCCTGCTCCTGCTATCTATCTTTCTGTCAAATAAATAAATAAAATCTAAAGAAAAAAGAAAAGAAAAGAAAATGGCCTGAGACAAATGGAAATGAAAACATAACCTAAGGGACTCCTGGGTGGCTCATTCTGTTAAGTGGCTGCCTTCAGCTCAGGTCATGATCCCAGGGTCCTGGGATCGAGTCCTGCATTGGGCTCCTTACTCAGCTCTCCCTCTGCCTGCAGCTCCCCCTGCTTGTACTCTTGCTCATTCTCTCTCACTCGCACTTTCTCTCTCTAGCAAATAAATAAAATTAAAAAAAAAAAAGAAAAGAAAACATAACATAATAGAACATATGAGCTGTAGCAAAATAGTACTAAGAGGAAAGTCTACAGTGGTAAACTATATTAAAAAAGGTCTCTATAAAGAACCTAACTTTCCACTTCAAAGAAGCAGAAAAAGAACAAACTAAACTCAAAGTTACCAGAAATAAGGAAATAATAAAGAATAGATCAGAAATAAGTGAAATAGAGAATGAAAAATCATAACAAAAATAAGAGTTGTTTTTTTGAGAAGAAATGGACAAACCTTGTTAGACTAAGAAAAAAGTAAGAAATCTCAAATGAAATAAAATCAGAAATAAAAGAGTAAACATCACAACCAATGCCACAGATATACAAAGGATTAAAAGAGATTACTATGAAAAATTATTCTCCACTTAGAAGAAATAAATTCCTAGAAACAATCTACCAACACTAAACCATGAAAAAACAAAATATGTACATACCTAATTTAGTATGAAGATTGAATCAGTAATCAAAACCTCCCAGCAAAGAAAAGCTGAGGACCAGAGGATTCACTGATGAATTCTACCACAAATTTAAAGAATTAACACAAATCCTTCTCGGATCTTTCAAAAAATTGAAAAAGAGGGAACATTTCCAAACTCATTTTACAAAAGCAGCATTACTCTGATACCAAAGCCAGACAAAGACACTACAAAAAACAAACAAACAAACAAACACCAAAGGCCAATATCCCTGATAAATATAGATGCAAACATCTTCAACAAAACATTTGCAAATTGAATTCAACAGCACATTAAAAGGATCATACACCATGACCAAGTGGGATCTATTGCTGTGATGCAAAGATGTTTCAGTACATGAAAATTCATCAGTATGATACACTGCATTGACAGAACAAAGGAAAAAAAATCACATGATCATCTCTAGAGGAAAAGCATTTGACAAAATTCAATACCCTTTATGATAAAAATTCTCATCAAACTAGAGGTAGAAGATTACTTCAACATAATACAGGCCACATATGAAAAGTCCACTCTTAATATTATACTCAACAATGAAAAACTGAAAGTTTTCTTCTAAGATCAGGAACAAAGCATAAACTCACTCTGACTACTTCTATTCAACATACTACTAGAAGTCCTTGCTAGAGCAACTAAGCAAGAAAAAGAAATACAAGGCATTCAAATTGGAAAAGAAGAAGTAAAAGTATCTCTGTTCAAATTACATGATCTTATATGTTAAGAAATTAATTCAGCAAAGTTACAGAATACAAAATCAACAGAAGAATCAGTGTGTTTCTATACTAATAGTGAATAATCCAAAAGGAAATTAAGAAAACATTTCCATTTACAATAGCATCAAAAAGAATAAAATACTTAAGAGTAAATGTAACCAAAGAAGTGAATAATTTGTATAATAAAATATTACATTTGCTTAAAGAAATTAAGACAATGAAATAGAAAGGAATCCTATGTTTATGGATTAGAAGACCTTATATTGTTAAAATGTCCATATTGCCCCAAATGATCTACAGATTCAATGCAATCCCCAACAAAATCCATGAATGGCAGTTTTTGCAGGAAAAAAATCCTAAAAATCATATGGAACTACAAAGGACCCCACATAACCAAAACAATCTTGAGAAAGAACAAAGCTGAAGGCCTCACACTTCCTGATTTCAAAACATTTTACAAAGCTACATTAATCAAAATAGTATGGTACTGGCAGAAAGACACATAAAGACCAACATTACAGAACAGAGCCCAGAAATAAATCCATACATATATGGTCAAATATGGTCAAATGATCTTCAACAAGACTATCAAGATTATAAATGGGGAAAGGATAGTTTCTTTAGTAAATAGTGCTGGGAAAACTGAACATCTATGTACAAGAGAATAAAACTGGACCTTTACCTTGCATCATATATAAACATCAACTCAAAATGGATTAAAGACTTAAGTGTAAGACCTGAAACTATAAAACTCTTGGAAGAAAACAGAGGAGACAAGCTTCATAACACTGGTCTTGGCAATGTTTCTTGGAAATGTTGTCAAAAGTGCAGGCAACAAAGAAAAAATAGACAAGTGGGACTTCATTAAATTAAAAAGCTTCCCAGCAAAGGAAACAATCCATGGAGTGAAAAGGCAACCTATAGAATGGGAGAAAATATTTGCAAGCCATATATCTGAAAAAAGGCTAATTATATCCAAAATATATAAGGAATTCCTATAACTCAATAGCAAAAAAACCCAAATAACTTGAATAAAAAGAAATGAGCAAAGGACTTGATTAGACATTTATCAGAAAATAACATAAAAATGGTCAACAGGTATATGAAAAAATGCTCAACATCACTCATCATCAGGGAAATGCAAATCAAAACCACAATAAGATATCACCTCATATCTCGTAGGATGGCCATTATCAAAACAAACAAAAAACAGAACAAAACAAGAGCTAGCAAAGACTTAGAGAAACTGGAACACTTGAGCACTATTGGTAGGAATCTAAAATGGAGCAGCCGCTATAGAAAATAGTAAGGATGTTCCTCAAAAATTAAAAATAGAACTAGCCTCTGGTACAATAATCCCACTTCCAAATCTTTATCCAAAAGAATTGAAAAGAGGATCTCAAAGAAATATTTGCATGTTCATTATAGTATTATTCACAATAGTCAAGAGGTAAAAAGAATTGAAATGTCTATCAGTGGACCAATGGATAAAGAAAATGTGGAACATACATACAATGGAATATTATCCAGCCTTAAAAAGGAAGGAAATCCTGTTACATGCTACAACATGGACGAAGCTTTGAGGACATTATGCTAAGTGAAATAAGCCAGTCACAACAGGACAAATGCTTAATGATTCCATTTATATGAGGTATCTAAAGTAGTCAAAGTCATAGAAGCAGAAGGTAGGAGATACTATGGATTCTGAGAAACAAACTGAGGGTTCTAGAGGGGAGGGGGGTGGGGGGATGGGTTAGCCCAGTGATGGGTATTAAAGAGGGTGCGTTCTGCATGGAGCACTGGGTGTTATACGCAAACAATGAATCATGGAACACTACATAAAAAACTAATGATAACATAATAAACAAAACAAAACAAAGCAAAACAAAAAAAGAAGCAGAAGGTAGAATGATGTCTGCCAGGGGCCGGGGGGAGTGGAAAATGTGGAGCTGCTGTTTGACGTGTATAGAGTTTCAGTGAAGGAAGATGAAATCTGCTGTACAATATTGTGCTTATAGTTAACAATACTTTACTATGCACTTAAAAATTTGTTAACAGGGTAGATCTCATGTGTTATTTACCACAATAAAAGAATGAGATAAAAGATAAAATCCTTGACATCGAAGAATAGTTTTAAAAGACTACAGTACATCCATAAAATGGCTTACTACAAAGCCTTTAAAAAGGGATTCCATAAATCTATAGTTAAAGAGATATATATATTGCATATTACAAAGTGAGACAACAAGGATATAAAATATATATTATAAAATATAATTTTGAGAGGGGAGAAAAAACCCATAGTCTAATACAGGGTCAGGTATGCAACAGTAAGAATTCAATAAATATTCATTTAACGGGTAGAATTCCTGGAATTTCCATTCATTTATCAGACAAAATTTTAAAAAAGTCTCAGTTATTTTGCTTCTCTTTTCCTAAGGCATTTTGGTTTATCACCCTTTCATTGAAAGGCTTAATCTTGAAAAAACCCATGTATAACTTCATCTGGCAACTTTGGTGGCCAGAAGTTTCATGAGGACACTGCTCACTTTTATTTTCCTCCAGATTCAGGATTTCCCTAATTTTAAAATTCTGAGATTTCCATTCATGAATTAAGAGGCGGCGAAGCAATGGTAGCAGGAAACCTGAGGTGATAAATACAGAAGCATGAGTCATATCTCTGTGGGTCCACAGACTGTAGGCAAAGTGCAGCTCCAGAGGGCAAAGAATAAAATATCTTGATCACTTACTTCAACAAAATAAAAAATATTAGAATAGCAGCCCTGATCTTAGCAACATGCTGATATTTACAAGAGTGAGGGAAACAAAGAGAAACTGGCGGAAGGGACAAGTTTGGTGAACTAGAAGTCATGGACCCAGTGGTTGCTCTTTCACTAACTAGTAGTACACTCTTAGGAAAATGATTTAATAGTTTGTTTTCTTAGTTCTGAAATAACAGAGTTTGACGAAGCAATAGGTACTGTAGATTCCATGTTCTAAATTCAATGAGTGTATTCCTTAAAATGTTATATGCAAACAATTGAAAATGCATTATGATAAAATTTTGCTAATGCTTTCTATAACTCCCTCCCTTTTAGATACATTTACCCCTTGTGCTTCTTCTTCACATTTTCTTTTAGACTCTAAGACTCATATCTCATCCTATAGATGAGAGTAACTTATCTTTTTTCTTCTCCCTCAAGAAGAAGGGAATCTCATTTAGGTCCCTATCAAGAGCTACCTGAAACAATGTAATCCTGCATCAGGAAAGAATCACATGAATGAAACACAAATGCAAACACCCAAACATACACACAAACTCTCTGCGGATCAAGAAATAATAAGGTCGTGAGGTGCTGAGTAATGGAAAATAAGGCAGGAGTTCCTGTCCTATTAAAAAATACTTTTTGCATAACAGCACAGTACAGTATCTAAGAAAAATATGCCTCAAGAATGATATCATTATTATAAAGTAAGATTATTGACAATTTTAATTAAACCAAATCATTTAAAACTAGCCCCATGAAATAGATTTTCAGGCCAGCTCAAAGCAAGAGCCAAATGTCATCGTCTGATAAAACATCTTCCAGAAATGAAAACATTGCGTGTGAAGCTTTGGAACTTGTTAAGCAAAGAATAAAAGGGAAAATCTATATTTATTAAGGGAAAAGTAATTATCCAATCATTTATAGTCACATGTAAGCTGTAACATGCCTGAAAATATCAATCAGGTTATGGAAGGGTTTAAATTAAAAAAATAAATTTTAAAAGATAGTAAAATAAAAAATCTTCTATCCTAAAAGAGAGAGAATTTTGAAAAAATTAAAATATAATAAAGAGTTTCTGCAACACAGAACCCATGCAAAAGATTCATCTAGTAATTATCTGTGCTCATTAAAATTATCTTCTTCTCAAGGAATCTTAGACATATTGAATTGAACATCTAGTATCACCTTCAGAACCCTCAACCAACCACCTCCCTTCTCTCTTTATCTTCCCCAAAAGTACACACATTACCTGGTTCATCACCCTTAGGTACCTCTTCCTGAAAGTTGAGAAGAGAGAAGAGTCTTCTCCTACTAGCCCAAACCCTGTCTGTCCCCTCTCAGGCTACCTTTTTAAGATTCTTTCCAAAAATCAACTTTCATTAAAATGTCTTCAACTGATCTTTTTATTTTTATTTGCTCTCATCTCCCTACCAAGTCACCAGACTATTGACCTAGCACAAATATGACATTCCCTGTTTCCTTCTAAAATTTTCTATTTGTTGATCTCCCATTGCACATAAAACCTAGACTGCTTATCAAACCTACAAGGTTCTGGCCTGCTTCCCTCACATCACTAATGATGTCCTAACCATACCAGTGTTTGCATGGGCCCTAGAACACACCAAGAATACTCTCACCTCTGCATTTGCTGCCTTCTCTTCCTGGAACACTTCCACGCACCCCTAAAGATCTTCACATGACTAACTCTCCCTCATTCAGACTTCAACCCGAATATCCCCTCTCCAAGAGAAAGCTCATCTGAACACAGCCATTCTAGAGGAGCCCCGCTTCATCATTCTGTCTCATGAGGCCAATGTTTAGTCTTCAGAACATCTGCACTGTCTGAAATTATGTTGTTCAGGTGTTTCTTTGTTTGTAGTTACTAACACTAGCATAGCAGCTTCATGAAAATACGACTCTTGTCAGTCCTGCTGTGTCATAATCTGTGTGGATTATACCCCCTGCTTGAAAAGATTTCTTTCAAAACATATTACATACAGAATGAATAAATGAATGAATGTACATTTTAACTACTTCTTCCTTTAGAGGAATAGACCTTCCCACCAACTGTCTCACCTCAGGTCTCTACAAGCACTAATATGTTATCTGAACATGATAGGTGAATACAAAAATATTTCTGGGTGAGGAGGATTCAGAAAAAGAACTCAGAATGTTCAGTGTGTGGCCAAATGTCCAAAAAAAAAAAATCAGATTCAGAAAACTATGTCATAGATCGATTCTCTTTTTTTCTTGTATGAATGATAAGCTATTTTGTCCCATGATTAAATGTACGTTTGTTGTACAAAATTTTATTTTATTCACCCAGGAATATTTAAATTCTCTTATGGACTGTTACACAATTAACACTGTAAATTTTATTTTACCTAAAAGAAACACAATCTCCAAAGCGAGCTTTAACGTCAAGGGTAAGAAGACATCTGCCATATTCACTAGTTTCTTTGCTTAAGAAACACCTAGGGCCTGATCATATGAGATGCTGCTGTATGAAAGTATGCTGCCCATTAAAGATCCTAGTTTGTAAGCATTTCCACGGCCGTTTTTAGGAAAATAAGACCTTCCCTTTATTCCCCATGCAAAATAAAATATAAGAACTCTAAATCCATGTAATAACTCTGCTTCTCTTTTCTAGTCTATATGGACTTGCCCTGCTTGGAAATCTGTTAGTGAATCCTAACCACACTGTCACCCTGATGGGAACACATACAGCACCACAGATCCACAGCATGATGACTCTTGGGTTAACAGAACACCTCCCTGAGAACTCCCCTTTGAATCTGGAGAAGTGAGGTATCTCTGCTCTCAGGGTTAACACCAAAATATCTAAATGGACACAAATGAGTGCCTTTTCACCTATAAATTTCAGAATCCACTTCCCTGGTACCATTAATATCACCCTGGTGCTGAAAGCATTTCATATCCAAGGAAAGAGGAGTTCATTCCATTGTATCTGTCACTTAGATCAAATCTTTTCTAACCAACCTCTATCGTATATGAATAATAGTGACAGGAAGGGAGACTTTTTCATTTGTTCAAGAGGAACACGTCTTGTTTTAGCAATTATGAGTTTCTGATGAATCCCCATATTCCTCTAAGTGAGTTTTAGCAAAATAAGAACAGATGCATAACTGTAAAAAAGGAACTTTACAATAGTCAAAAAACTATGCTGGGACCCTAAAAATAGAAAATTTAAGAGTTAAAGGCTCTTTTCCCTGCAGTGTGCATCAATGTAAGCCATGTGATCATGTGATGGTGTCTACGGAGATTCTTTTCCTTTTTCACAGTCCTGATGTTCATTGCTTTGCTTATTTCTCAAAGCTCACTTCACTGCTTCAGCACCAGAGAACACATTATACTTCACAAGCAACTGGGAAATTCCTTAGATACCCCTAAAAGGAATATATACTTTTTAACATAACAGTCTTCAAATATTGGCATTTTTACTCAACATTATTATAGACTGAAGATGTGCTAATTAGAGCTCTATCATATATAACAATAAATTCTAATTAAACTGGAGTTTCCTGAGAAAAACTAAAGGCAATATGAAATGAAAGCAATAAAGGACACTTCTGAATACACATGCAAGCTAACTGATTACAGGGGGAAAATACAGCCATTCTGCATAGAGAAAGTACGTTTTACCAGTCAAATAGGTATTGTATGGGGGGTACATAAGAACATAAGAAAAATGAATTCACAAAATGTTAAGTAAGCATAAAAAGATTATATACTGAAGACTGATAAAAATTGATCCATTATATAAAAATGTTTGGTTACAGGGGCACCTGGGTGGCTTAGTCAATTAAGTGTCCGACTCTTGCTTTTAGCTCAGGACATCTCAGGGTTGTAGGATCAAGCCATGAGTCAGGCTCCAGGCTCAGCGTAGAGTTTGCTGGAGATTTTTTTCTCTCCTCTTGCCTTGCCCCTCCTCCTGCTTGCATGTACTCTCTCTCTCTAAATAAAATCTTTAAAAAAAAAGGTTTTAACGGTTTTTAAAAATGTATGTTAAATAAATATATATTTAAAGGGATCGATGTAAATCTAGGTATTTATTATGCAACGTTTTAACACTAAAAAGTGTGGGAATATCATCATGATCCTGAAGATTGTGAAATGCCCAATGTTCAATTAAATTTTTAAAACCTCGCAAGGGTGAAAAGGCATACAAAGTACAAATGAGGGTTGAGATTCATCCTCATTAAGTGAAAACTAATGGATCTGGGAGAAAAATAAACCAGGCTCCCCTTTTCAAATAGTATTTTCAATAACCTAGAAGAAGCTTCTGGAGTCCCTGGAACTCTGCCAGAGGACATTATCCAACAACGCCAACACAGAAAACACCAGACACCACCAGAGAGGTAATAGAAATAAAACAGGGGGGAAGAAAAGGAAAAAGAAAGAATTAAAACAGAAAGCCACTCTTGTGCAAAAGTATGATCCCTCCTCTTCTGGAATACTGCCCACAGCTCAAATCGACACTTATCAAAGTTTTAACTGAGCAGAAAGCAGTTCAAAAAAAGATAAGTAAAATAATCAAGGGGCCGCTCTAAGTGCTACGGAAGAGATTACAAAACAAGACTATTAAGAAAGCAGAGACCCAAGACACACATCATTGCAGATTATCAATGCCTAAGGAGCTGAATGAGAATGAATTCTACATGTGGTAGGGGATAAAAATAAGAAAGATAATGTCGCTATCTTTAGAAGGGAATTAAGTGACTTAGTTCACAAAATTCACCAGGCAAATGGCCTAAAACTTTATAAAGGATGTAATTTTATGAAAGGTCAAATGAAAAGAGAAACTTTATTGAGAAGCATGTAGGACACATATCAAGAGAAGGCACACACTGAAATGTGGTCAAATTCAAACAGTCCAGAGAAGTAAGTTTATGAATATTAGATCCATGCCAGATTTTTCATAATGTCATGATACTCAGGGTACAGTCATCCCTTCTAAAGCTGGTTTTACAAAGGGAATTCTGGTACTGTTTTCAAATGTCCCTTGGTAGCATAGTTAAGGGCAGAAATACTGAGCTAGATGAACTACTGTTTACTGTTCTTGATCCAGCCAAGGTATTCAAATGTTCATAAAAATAAAGGGCAGAGAAATAGCTGAAAGAGATTTAAAAATATCATTTAATTCTCTTACTGATAAGGATATTACCTAAACTATGTGGATATTTAAACAATATCTAAAGTCAAGACTTGAAATATTCCCGAAGCATCCCCTACACAACACTAAGCAAAAAATGGAGTTGGTAAAATGACACGCATACGTGATCCTACGCATATAAAATTCTGTGTGGAAATATGTATGTCTGTTTGTGTGTGTACACACACACACACACACACACACGAGAGGTCTTGGCCAACTCTAGGTAGAGGGATTTCAGATACTTGCTTTTTTCTTTGTACCTTCTTATATTACTTGGATTTTGTACAGGACACTTTTGTTACTTTGTGAATGTCAGAAAGCAAGAAGGGGGTAAAAACTCTTGTAATCCTACAAGAAGAATGTTAACTTGTTGTGTCCCTGCGACTATTTCCCTTTGCTCCTCCTCTTTCCACCTTGATCCATCTCTTCCTTCCAGGTAAGAATTCTCCAGCTTGAAATCGCCTTCCCTGATTTACATCACCTGTTCATGCCTCAGCATGACTAGCGCCCCGCCATACAAGTTTAAGCATAATATTTTAGTTGCTCATTTGGGGCCTCCTTATTGGGCTCTAGTTTTCCATGACTACATACTTTGCACTCACAACCACAGACCTGCTGGGCCTTCCACTGCTGACCTTTGCTAGTAGGAGCCCCGAGCAAAAAGATGCACGAGCAACTCAAAATGCAGAGAGTGCATCCTAGGCGCAGGGGTTGGAAATCTGATTTGCTTGGTAGGAATACGAGAGGAGCCCAGGTTGAGAAAACACAACAAAATGATGTAGTTTCTAGAGAAGTCTTTTGGTACAGGGGAAACAAGCTCTAGAGTCACCTGAACAGCAGCTCTGCTATCTTAATGCTTGCTGTACCACTTGGAGCATCTCAAGCTAAAAAGGCTAAGAGGGACTTGGGTTAAACATTCTGTCCCTCAGTTTATTTACCTGCAAAAGGGAGAGGATGAAGCCTAATGTGTTTCCCGACCAAACGAGAGAGAATGTATATGGCAGTACTTCTAGAAAGATGCAGACTTGGACTAAAAATTTATTGGCTAGCTATTACCATTAGACATTGTGTTGCACACATTCCTGTCTATGAGGAAGGCACTGGAGATGGAGTCAAAAGAAAGAATCTGATCAAGGTGCCATTTTGTCTCTTGCTGAACATTTTACAAGTGTGAACTATAAAAATATATATCTAAGAGATGTGGGAATTAAACAATATATCTTAAAGTGTAAAGTACAAATCTATGATTAAATACAAACATGTTCTAAGAATTTCAAAGCCATCATCCTAATAGCTATTAACAGATCTATACTGGTCAAATTTCTCTCTAATAGTATTTGAGCTTTACATTTGCGTCCTGTTTTTAGCTTAGACTAAATAAATCCTCAGTCAAAAAATACTCTTCAGTGTCTTCCAATGCATATGGATAGTACTTTCTCTCATTCTCAAATAACCATTCCAGCCCTCAAATAATGTTCTAGTCATTGTTTTTTTTAATTAATTTATTTTTTTGATGTAGTGTTCCATGATTCATTGTTTGTGTATAACACCCAGTGCTCCACTCGATAAGTGCCCTCTTTAATACCCATCACCAGGCTAACCCATCTTCCCAGCCCCCTCCCCTCTAGAACCCTCAGTTTGTTTTTCAGAGTCCACAGTCTCTCATGGTTTGTCTCCCCCTCCAATGTTTTTAAGTAATATTGCTTTTTAATCACATCAGTTTGAGTAATATTTTATTAATATACAATACTCACATAGCACTTTTCTTTCTTTCTTTCTTTTTACCAATATTAACTAGTTAATCTTCATATAGCCTTTTGAGATAAAATCATCTCCTGACAAGCTACTTAAATGTTTTATTATAAAAACCTAAGTGTAGTTAGGAAACAGTGTATGAAAATATTTCAATTGTTATTTGATGTACTTATATACAACATTCTGCAAGTCAAGATAGCATGAACATGTGGACAGGAAGGGGAGGCAAACATGTTTGTTCGCTACGACAGTAGCACGTGGGAGAGGCCTTGGGAAACTAGAAATGGACAAAGCTTTCTTAAGACTTCTGTAGCTCCCTTGATACAGAAGCCCCTCTTGTAATTCTCAAGACAGCATTCCTGAATAATCACCACCATTAGAGCCGGTCTTTTAAATGGCTCCTAAATAATCTGCTAAAATAATCCAACCTCCTATGTTGTCACACATCCAAGAAGTTTACACATTCTATTAGCTGCAGTGCTTTTTCCAGAGATTAATCCAAAGGACAAGAAGAGTAAAGGCACTGATAAGAAAAGAAAGCCCTTTTAGAAGTTTTCTGGATAGGTTATTGGCATCTCCAATTTAACATGGCTGCGCTGGCTGGAATTTGCCGAGGCTGTTTTCCTGAAGTCCCTGCACGGAACTGTCCCCCTGGTAAAATCGTGAGACATGTTGACCCAGAGTGTTGTTTTATAACCATGGCTGGTAGAGTGTCTGCAAGGTTAGGACCAGCTTGTCACATTGTTTATCGATAACAGCATGATGGGGGATTTGCACCTGGTCTTGGTGAGACTCTCAGAAAGCTCTGCCACTGAGGCTGGCTACTTGGCAGGAACATGCCTTTGTGACCAGCAGGGTAGCAAAGATCCCAACCAAGAGGTCATCTCGGGCTCCCTGGTTCCGAGGTATCCCATGCACACGTGGGTGGCTCTGATCAAAGAGAGAAGTATGTCCTGGCAAGGCCTGGCAGAGGGAGGCCTTGGCTCTGATGCAAACTTTGCCTTTGGTGCACATCTTTATTGGGTGCTGTTTATCATTTTCCTGCAATGGAGATCTGGAGCTCCTCTAATTTTTGGATCCTGTGAATCTCGCTCAATAACTGAACCCTGTCTAACTGCCACTCTTAATGCAATGCCCAACACTAAGAGCCTGACATCCTCCCCTCACCAGTGCCTCCTCTCCTCTTCCTCATGTCAGGAAAGTGGGAACTGTATTCTTCTAGTTGCTCAGGACAAAACTTCTGGTATTTTTCTTTGACTCCTCACCCTTGCCCTGCAATCTTGTCCACTGGTAAATCCCATTGGCTCTCCTTCTAAAATATACCCAGAATCTGACCATGTCTCACAGCTCCCCCTGCCACCACCTTGGTTCAAGCCCCCCTCATCTATCATATCACCAGGATTGTCATAACAGCCAAATAACAGTTCCCCCTGTTTCTGTCTGTGGCCAGCAGCAGTCCCTCCTCAACTCAGCAGCCAGAGTGATCCTGGGGAAACAAGCCAGCGCAGGGCACTCATTTGCACCAGAAAGCCAACTCCATATTATAACTTACAAGGCCCTACGGGACTTGGCCCTTGTTACCTGCCTGATGTCATCTTGTACCACTCCCTCCTAGCATCCTTGCTGTTCCCGTCCCTGCCAGGGGCACTCTCTCTTCAGGGAGAGCCTCTCTACTGTGGATCTCTCTCTGCCTGAGTGTTGTTCCCCAGACAGCCACCCGGCTACTTTCCTCACTCCCTCTACTCAAAAGTCGCCTTGTCATGTGTCTGTTAGCCATTTGTATGTCATCTTCAGAGAAGTGTCTGTTCATGTCTTCTGCCCATTTTTTGACTTATTTGTTTTTTGTTCATCATCATTAGCCATCAGGGAAATTCAAATCAAAACCACATTGAGATACCACCTTACACCAGTTAGAATGGCAAAAACTGACAGGGCAAGAAACAACAAATGTTGGAGAGGTTGTGGAGAAAGGGGAACCCTCTTACACTGTTGGTGGGAATGCAAGTTGGTACAGCCACTTTGGAAAACAGTGAGGAGGTGCCTCAAAAAATTAAATATAGAGCTACCCTATGACCCAGCAATTGCACTCCTGGGTATTTACCCCAAAGACACAGATGTAGTGAAAAGAAGGGCCACATGCACCCCAATGTTCACAGCAGCAATGTCCGCAATAGCCAAACTGTGGGAAGAGCCCAGATGCCCTTCAACAGACGAATGGATAAAGAAGATGTGGTCCACATATACAATGGACTATTACTCAGCCATCAGAAAGGATGAATACCCAGCTTTTACATCAACATGGATGGGACTGGAGGAGATTATGCTAAGTGAAATAAGTCAAGCAGAGAAAGTCAATGATCATATGGTTTCACTTATTTGTGGACCATAAGGAATAGCAGGGAGGACATTAGGAGAAGGAAGGGAAAAATGGGGCGGGGACTCGGAGGGGGAGACGAACCATGAGAGACTGTGGACTCTGAGAAACAAACTGAGGGTTCTAGAGGGGAGGGGGGTGGGGGGATGGGTTAGCCCGGTGATGGGTATTAAGGAGGGCACGTTCTGCATGGAGCACTGGGTGTTATACAAAAACAATGAATCATGGAACACTACATCAAAAACTAATGATGTATTGTATGGAGACTAACATAACATAGTAAAATAAAATTAAAAAAAAAGTTGCCTTATCGGTGATGCTTCCCCAGTGACCTTATGTAAAATTAATCACCAATACCACCCAACATTTCCTACCCTTTTTTACTGCTTTATTTTTTTTCCTGAGACTTATCACTATCTAACATACTGTCTTCCCTCGGCAGGATGGAAGGAACCTCCCCAAGGGCAAGAACTTTTGTCTGTTTTATTCTCCACCATATTTCTGTGCCTGGGACAATGCACATAGCAGGAATTCAATACATATTTTTGGATGAATGAATGATTATATAATTAATATGAAACAATGTTTTCGCTTTTGTTCTGAAAGTTCACTGGCATTCTAGGAAGGCATGCAGCTCCAGGTATCCCCTGGAAAACAACCAAATGCCCCAATGGTATATCTACCCCAGGTGAAGAACAGGCTCAGGAGAAAGCCCACATCCCTGGTATGGGTACAGGAGGCCCTGTTCTCCTTTGTTAAACTTGCTGATGCCCCCGCTCCTCAATCTAGATAATTCAGTTACTGGAGCACATCATGCTCCTTCTGCCTAGAAAATCTGCTGATCCCCTTGCCTCTCCCACCACCAAATACTCTGATTCCACACTTAACATCCAGTTTCCCTTTTACCTCCTCTCTGTGTCTTCCTATCTCTCGTTGAGTGGTTCATTTCTTCCTCAGTAGTCTAGCTCCAATCTCTAAGAACTTCAAGTAGCTGTGTGTGTGTTTTTTTTTAAAGATTTTATTTATTTGAGAAAGAGAGAGAGAAAGCATGAACAGGGGGTAGGGGTGCAGGGAGCCCGATGAAGGGCTCGATTCCAGGACCCTGAGATCATGATCTGAGCTGAAGGCAGAAGCTTAACCGACTGAGCCACCCAGGTGCCTCTGTGGCTGTGTTTACGATGGTCTCCTCCACTTGACTTTGAAGGAGGGGAGTACCTGAAGATGTTTTTCTGATCGTTTTACTTGCCCCAATACCCACTATGATGGTCAACACATTGGACGTGCTCAACAAATGCCACTGAACGAAGAAGTAAAAACCAAACTGAGAAGAAGGAACAGCACAAAGAGAATATAATCCCCTCAGGAGGAGGGGTCTAAAAATCCAGACCCAAGACCACATGACCTCATGCAAATGTGTCTGTTTTTTTCACCCCAAAACAGACAGAATACCTTCCCTACCTACCTCACAGGGGTTGTGGGGCTCAAATGAGAAAATAATTATTATCAATGTACAGATCATAGATTTTGCTCTAGCTTTTTAATCGCAGAACTGATTCAGCAAATATGGAAGTGACTAGATTGACAACCAGCCATATCCAACGTAATCATGCCTCTCTACTGGTTTACCACATTCAAAGAGGAGAAAACCAGGAAGTGTTCTCCAGAAAGAATATTAAAACCCAGGTTATAGGGGCACCTGGGTGGCTCCGTCAGTTAAGCATCAGACTCTTGAATTCAGCTCCGGTCATAATCTCAGGGTTATGAGATTGAGCCCAGCACTGGGCTCTGCGCTGAGTGCGGAGCCTGCCTGGGGTTCTCTCTCCCTCTCCCACTCCCATCCCTCCCCCCAACCCTTGCCTGTGCACACATACTCTCTCTCTCTCTCAAAAAACAAAACAAAACAAACAAAGAAACAAAAAAACACCATTAAAAAAACCCTCAGGTTATATACTCCCCATTCTTACAGGGAGGAAGAGATAGGTCATATAATATACATCACTACGTACAGAGGACTGTAATTTGATATTTATTCCACTCTAATACATGGAATAACAGGAAGCTTTACAGCAAACTTCATGTTTATTAATTTTTTTTAGAGGCAGTAATACAGGAGCTAAGAGCATAAGCTTTGGAGTCTGTCCACTTAGGTTTAAATAACCTAAGTTATTTAAACTTGCACTCTAGCACTTCGTTCTCTTGGAAAATTAAGCTCCTTCTGCCTCAGTTTGCACCTAACTTAAATGCAGTTAATAAGGCATTTACCTCCTATGGTTACTTGAGAATTAAATGAGACAATACACGTAAACGCTTAGAACAGTGCCTTGTACATAGTCAGTGCTCATTAAATGTTGGCTATGGTTAATGGTATTCATGACTCTTGAAACCTCAGTGTTACCATGTTTTTCTGTACTGACATCACACTAACTTAAATGTAATGGATGTTGAAAATCAAAGTGTTCAAAATACTTTAGCCCTTCAGATTCCTTTGTCTTGATAGCTCTGCCCCCTCCTCAATCCTCTATCTTGCCTTGGATGGCCGATGTCAAGACAGCACTCAGAGGGAAAGCACAGCTAGGACCAGGTAGCACAAGAAGCAACTGCTCCCAGGAGCCTCAAAGCTCTGTTCTCTTCTATCCCCTCCCTCACCTACCCTACCCTGTGATGCAAGCACAGCTTGTTATGAGGTGACCATAACCCATCCAGAAGTGTATTTAATAACCTGGGGCCTGAGGCCAAATTAGATTAACTGTACCTGACCTTACAGTCTGACTACACATTTCTTCCTCCTTCCCTGCTCGTCATAAAAGGAATCCAGAAGTCCTTCTCCACCAACACTAGGACTGAACTTCTAACTCCCCTCTTAGCACTGAAAAATGCTAAACCCAGCCAAGACTCCTGGGAATAATAGCAGATCAAGGTTCTGAACACCTGAACTCTCATCCTCATAATGCTGTCTGGCACAAGTCACTGGGACTGCTGGGTGTTAGTTAGCTCCCTAATCCTTAATGCTGTGATATTACTGCCTAATATACCTACTCATGAAGTTTTAAGGGATGATTAAATGGGCAAATAAATGTGGGAAGAACACGTGGAAATTTACGAGAATCATATGAATGATACGTAATTCTAATATAAGTTTACTGGCTCATTTGCCTTCCTCCCTATTTAAATACTGATCTTGATCCTTGAAGCCATGCCATTATAAACATTTCTTTTATCAGAAGAAACTTTATTCAAAGAGAATAAAATAATTTATTAAAGCCATGGGGTTCTAAAGATGAGTGATATGACAATAACAGACTTCTGAATAAACACAAAAAATACTTGAGATTTTTAAAAAGCAAAGATTCTCATCAGCAGTGAATATTAATAAAGCTAAAAGAGATTCCTCTGTGGGGTGGAAAGAAAAAGATTAGGTCATTGTTGAGCTCTGTCTGTATCCATTCCAAAAACAACAGAGCAAAAATGATCAGTCTCCACCTCCAGATTATCTCTACCTGCCATGACCTTCAAGTTATTTTCACAGTTATGAATAAATCAAGGTAGTACAGAACAGTGAGACCCTTTTCCAAATTCACACCGGGTTTCCTCCAGCATTGTCCTGAAATTCCAGGCATTTTCCCCCCTGCCCCGAACCCACCACACTGCTTCAGATGCGAAGAATGGAACTGCCTGAATCAGATACTTCAGCCCAATAAAGGGATGGGGCGGGCGTGGGGGGGAAGGGCGCAAATACAAACAACAGCAAGCAAACCTAACCCTTTGTGACATCCTAAATGCTTTATAGGGATTACCTCTTTACTCTTCACAGCAACCCCGTTTGGTAGATATTCTTTCGACATTCCAGAGAGATCACTGAAGGCTTAGAGAGCCAAGGTACTTGTTCAGGATGACACCTCTAGAAAAGTGCTCAACTGGAGTTTAAAACACATCCTATCTGATGCTACCTCCAGGACAACCTAGAGCTCTTCTTTTAAAACCCTAGGGAAATGGGAATTCTTTAAGATTTTTTAGTACCTCTTAGAACTCTGTGGCACAGAGACAAGAGTGAAGTGAAAGTGATCTTGTGTAGAAACAGGCAATGCGGGAGCTGGGACAACGACATCTGTTGGCATGTTCACTGTCAATACTGAAAATATTGCCATCATCTAAAAATAATAGAGAATTCAGGATATAAGTATCTGAGGAGTATTTTCAAAATGTAAGTCAAATAGTTGAGAGGCAGAAGTATCTGAATATAGTAAGAGCTAAATAAGGGTGAGCGAATACTATGTTTGACAGCTTTCAGTAAAACTTGAATGAGAACTTGTATGTGTAGTCTACAAATAGAAAGAGGCATGAAGGGCAGAGGTAGCCTGTGGGGTATCCATGGCAAAAGGGAAATGAGAGAGAAAAGGTCTTTGAATAGGAGACTGGATTAAAACCAGTAAGAATTTCCTCCCTCAATCTACTATTCCAACTCATTCAAATGATGTCAAACCAAATATAAGATGAGGAAGAACATGTTCAGATGACTCAGATCATTTTCAGTCCAATCCAACTTACACCAGTTAAGAAAAGTAGGTTCTACAGGAAAAGGAGTATCTATACAATTAAAATATTTCCCACAACCAGTCAGATAGATCTCTCCTGGAAAGAACATTCTAGGGCTTCCTTCTGACCAGACTCTTGATTTGACCACTGAATTGTTTTATGTAAAAGAAATCTACAGTAAAAATAGAGCCATCTCCAAGGAGCCTAACTTGAAACGTTTAAATCATTTTGTGATTAACTTTTATAACAAAGTACTTTCCTTAAGAACACCATTCCGCCATGATAGAGTGCCTGAAAACGAAATTATTTTTTAAAATTCAAAAACTGCATTTTTCTGTGTCATAGTAAATTGCTTTTAGTTAGGGTTTAGAGAAGCAAGGATGCATCATTTCTCTAGGAACCTAAAAGGCAGTTATCAGAGTTATACTCTGACTAGGTTAAAGAGGTGAGCTACAACTTGTTAACCAGGAGGGGTACCCATCTCAAGAGGGTCACACCATAAACTCATCTCTTCTATCTTATGATGGCCCCTGGCATGATTAAAGCACTTGTCTGCCTTAGATCTTCCTCTCACTTGCCACGGCAATGTTTCTCAGTCGGCAATGAGAATCTGACCACAAAAGCCTCCGGCAAGGCAACCCCATCTCCATGGGGGTCCACTGGCAGTTCTAAGAGAGGGCAAGAAAGACAAATGAGGGAGACAATGGGACAGAAGGAGCAGAAGGGGGTAAGAAGGAACAGAAGGAGGGAGGAATGAAGGAGAAGGGAGAAGAAAAGAGAGAAAACGTAAGAAAAGAGGGAAGAAGTACAGAAAGGAGACAAGTCGATGCTAAAGAGAAAGTGGAATTGGGCCCCATTAGGCCCGCCACTGTGCTACAGGTAGCCTCCTCCTGCTGTTACTTTCTTTCCCCAGAGAGGAAGCAGGGTAACAACTCCTCTGTGCCATTATTACCTGGATGAGTTCGTCCAGCTCAGTCGAATTGACACAGGAGTGTTGGGAAATGAATGTTTGCTTCTGGATCACAATGGTGGTCCTCTGGGAAATCTCATGAGGCTGCTCCAAGGCTTTGAACACGGTGGCTCCGATGATCAGATAGAGGACCACCACCAGGAAAATCGTGGAGACCGTCTTCCATTTCATAACATTAATGGTCGTGTCACTCTCCACCCGGGAAGCAAGCACTGTGGGTTTCGTGGAAAACGAGAGCCTCGGTTTGGAGTTCTGAGCGGCAGATTTAGGATCCAGCAAGTCAGGTGCCGCCACTGACAACAACAGAGAATGAACGTTAGGTTGGAGAAGAGTAGAGGGGGTAACGGCTGGGTTTCTTTAGGGGCTGAGCAAAGGCAGACTGAACTCCACTGCTCTCCTGGTGGACGGTCTGGAACCAACTAGAGTGCTCCCACTACATCGCTTCCAGGACTTCATACATAGGTTCAAGGAAAAGGGGCTGGGTCTCAGCTCTCTGCTGCTATTGGGGTTCCGGATGGAAGGAAGAGAACAGGAGGTGGACCAAGAAACTTAAAAAAAAATCATAAAAGAATGCCTGAGGTCTTGTTAATTAATTTTTAATTTTACATCTGTTCGCCGTGCTACTCAACAAAGACTGAACTCCTAAGAGTTGATAGTACTAACTCATGAATACTCATGAAGGTTCATGGATGATTCCTGTTCTCAAGAACTTAACCCTCTATACCACAAGCAACCAACATAAGGAATAGTCTTTATTTTTATGGAAAATTTCATTGTAATAAAGGGATGGCATTATAAGCGAATTTGGGATCCAAACATTGTTGCTCAAAGTAAAACATTAGTCATTTTCTGGTAAAACATGATGGTAAGTAAACCACTCAATTGCCCAATCATTTCTCTTTGCCTAGCCTCTAAAGTGGTTCATGATTAAACATTCTCTCGATCTTGTTATACAATCTCTGACATCTTGAGAAAACAAAAGTATTGCTACCTTTTCTGGCACCATCCTAGGTGCAGCCAAGACATGACAAGTTCCTTCCATTTCAACAGTGAACACTACCAAGAAAAAAACGTAAAACCTCATCTTCCACCTCAGACCCTCCATGTTCTGTACAAAGCTAATTGCTCCATTAGAGTGGATTTATGTGTTCTCTTACAAATTCCCATACACTCTGAGGTGACTGTAAATCCATTTATTATTTATCTCAACTGTTCAAAAATATCATTAATGGATTTCTTTTTAGAAAATGCGAAGATACTAGACTTCTACGTGCTAAGGGGAAAATAAGCCATCTACTACAGAATGATTGGAAAGGCAACACTGAAACAAAAAGGTTAACAGAATAGCCAGAAAAAAACCAAACCAAAACAAAACAAAACAAAACCAGGGGGACTTTAAAAAAAAACCCACCAACTCAACCAGAACAATGAATTTAGAGTTCACAATTGTTACAGATATAAGTAAAATTACTCTGGTATATATAATACAGGTTTGATATAGTAATAACCTAACCTAAAAGATACTTTTAGGTAAGTGAGAAATCCCTATGGAATTGCACCCAAATACCCTACAGGAACTGAAATTACTTGAGGATAAAAAGAGAACGGAAAGTGTCAGTTTTCACAGGGTTAGAAACCCTGCCCTCCTGACTACCACTGTGAGTTCAATGTAGGACTACCGCCGTTTGAGTTCAGAAAACAAATCATCAGTTGCCCATCACAAAGAAGCTTTGCAAACAAAGCTATTTGAAGCCCTAGACCTAAGTAGTGTTGTACAATGGTAGCCGATAACAGAGGGCTCCTCTAACCAGCAAAAACCCTGAATGGCTCTGACTTTGAAGAGATGAAGTCAGAGCGCCAAGGAAGTAACTGTACCCAGGGCTCCTGGTAGAGATTCCACATAGAGACTGAATCGCTCCTTTCAGCAATCTCCAGTGGTTGAACCTGCTGGATACAGGTATGTACCCGTTTCCCTCCTGATACAGTCACCTGTTCAGAATAAAGCCACAAACCAATAGACACCTTTGTCATGTCATAGTTATAACAGCAACTTTGCTCAGAATTAGCACGGGGTGTTTTACTGTTTTAATTAGAAAAACTTTTTTTAATAGACATGCTGATAACAGCTGATATCACTGTCATCTGCTGGTTAGCTACGCCACCCCACCGCCACGCTTCTTAGTGTGTCTTGGGTGAAAAATAAAGGTCATAATCTAAAATTAATCCATTTTTGGAATAAAAATAACAGGAAATCCACATTATCTCTCTGAAGGAAGCTTTCCAAGCCTTTCCTTTCCAATTCTCTGTGCTCTCATATTTCTGGTTTTTCACATGAGGGGTTTCTAGTCTGTAGAAGTGGAAAACACCAAGACTGTTCACCTTGATGCATCCAAATCCCAATCCTAAATCCCAATGCCACACTAACACCTTATAATTATAGGTTTTGGGGGAAAAGGGACAGATACGTTTTTAAAAGACTGTGTGTATGTGTCTTAAGCTAATACATTTCCTGATGAAGTTTAATTCTTTTAAGCTATTCCCTTATTTTTTTAATTAGCAGAAATGTATATGTGTGTGTGTGTGTGTGTGTGTGTGTGTATGCACATTTGGCAGACAGAATGGACAGCAATTGGTAAAATATCAAAATAAAAAACAGCCTTTTCTCTCTGTGTTTCCATCTTCACGTCGTTTGATGTATGATCAGGCAGAGACGCTCCTCAGAACAAGGAATCAAAGAGTCGTCCCTTGCACACACTGTCCTCACCATCACTACCTCCGTCCTCTACCTCCAGCACATCACAGTCTCCTCTTAATCCCAGTCTCCCAGCCTCCCGCAGGTATGCCTTCCACGCTCCGGGCCACAGCTGACTCCACAGCCAGAGAAATGAGTTTTTCAGCACCACTGCCTGTCCCACCACGCAATGGGCAACAAGTGTGACCAGGGTCACCACGCGTCCTGCCTGTCGGCTGCTCCCAAGGGCTGACCCTCCTCCTCCTTCGGAAACTCCCCCAAGGTGTCCCAAACCCACACCCGAGGCAGATGCAAAAGCCCCAGGCACCAGCGGGAGAGGCGGGAGCAGCAACCAGCAGAGAGGAGCCAGGCATCGGTCTGCCTCCAAACCCAGATTATGACCCAACACCTTGGACGGGAAACGAAGGTGGAGGACGTCCGCTTGCTGCCAGCGGGGCATTTGCAGCCCTCCCAGTCCAGGCAGGGGCGGGAAAGAGCGGGGCGGGAGGTTTCCGGGGGGGGGGGGGGAATCACCCGGGGGTCTCACCTCCTGCTCTATAGCCGGGTCTCTCCCGCGAGGCGCTGGGAAGCATGAGGCATGCAGCATTCAAAATGTTTGAAAAAGACGGACTTGCTTTTACAAACACGCCATTGTACTCACTTCTTATTCAGAGTCGGGCTGCGCGCTCCGAGCTGCACGGGCAGGCATTTTCCCCGGCTTTGTTTTACAAGGTGGGGAGAGCGGGGCTGGACGCGGGAGGGGGTGGGGGAGCGTGAGAAACGAAATCGCGGGAAGGAGGGGACACCGGCGGGCTGGGCAGAGGGCGAGGCCGAGGCCAAGTTGGGCGCGGGCGCCGCCACCCCCGCACGCGCCTGCGGCCGGGCCCGGGTCACCCGGAGAGCGCGGGCGACCCGGGTCCCGCGCCAGCCAGCAGCCGCCGCCGCCGCCGCGCGCTCCGCCCCGGGTTCCGCGCTGGCGGGTCCCCGGCGCGGCGCGGCGCGGGGGCGGTCGGTGCAGCCCGAGCGGCCGTGCGCCCCGGCGCCTTTGTGCGCGAGCCTCGCTGTCCCCCGGGTCTCATGTCTTTGTGTGTCTCCCCCGGCAAAGCCCTCCGGCCCCGGGGGGCGGGGGGTGTGGCACGGGCTCGGCGAGCGGGGCGCCCTGCTGCCCACAGCTCGGCCGCCCTCCGCCGCTCTCCCTGCCAGGCTCGCTTGCTCTCGTCCCTCGCCTGCTCCTTTCCCTCCTTTCGGAACTCCCTCCCCCTCGCCTCCTCCGCCCTCCCACCCTCCGTCTCCCCGCCTGGGCTCGCCTCTCCGCACCCCCTCCTAGCCCAACCCGCGCCGGCGTCGCCCCTGCCCCCTCGCCTGGGGGCACTGCCCTGGGGCTCACCTGCTGCCTCTTCTCCCTCAGCCCCTTCCACTAGCACTGCCCCTTCCCCACATGCCCACTCTCACTATCTGGTGCACAGACAGAGCTCCAACCTATCTCCTTCCAGGGCGGGGTGCGGGACTATGCTCTAGGGCGCGGGTCCCAGGACCCCTGCACGTGGGCATCTTCCGCTCCCCTTGCCCACCCTCCACCCACCCAGGGTTGTACAGAGAACTAACCCCATTGGCGCCCTGAGACCCCCGGAGTGGGGTCGGTAAGGGGGCTGCTGGCCTCTTGCAGTCTACGCCTGGGGAAGTGTTGTCGAGTCACCAGCAACCCCCACCACATCCCACCTCCTGGGGTGCTTGACCTGGGCAACGAGCTCTGATCAACAGAAGGTTCCAAATCAGAAAGGATGGGGAACGCACCGGGAGCTAGGGTGCAGAAGACATCTAGGGTTGCAGAGGGAATGGAAGAAAAATCGGAAGGCTCTCAGGGCAAGACCTCTTTGCTGGGTCAGGGGTTGCGGATGTTCTCGCCCGAGCAGCGGAGTGGGAGACCTGGGACATCAGTCTGAACCCTGCGCTCCGGCACACCTCGGTTTCAAGATCCCAGCTTGGCGGATGCCAGACCCCGCCCAGACTCGGAGACTGCCGCGCGGGGGCAGCTGAACGCTTGGCTGCAGGGGTGCGGGCACCGAACCCGCAGAGGAGGGGAAGAGAGCGCGCCGAGTCCAGGCTGCAGCTGAAATAGGTTAGTCCCCTCGCCACACACGTGATGTAGCGGAACTTCAGCCCGAGTGTAAACTCTCCCTTCCTTCTCGCTTTCGCTGCGGGAATACCCCGCTGACCTCCACCCTCCCACCTCCACCGCTGTGTTAGAGAGTTTATCTTCCAGAAAGGCTGCTGGGCCAACTTGAAGTATTTTGCCAGCTCCAAGGAGAACTTCCTGATGAAAACTGTAGATGTGAGAAACTAGTGAAAGCTATAGATCTTAAGGAGGTCAGGCAGAGCAGAAACACTCTTGATGGCAAAAAGGACGTTAAAAGCCTTTTGCAGAATTGTGGCCATCAATGCTTAAAAATGCCAAATCATTTTTTAAATTCCAGAAAAGACTCAGCACCTCTTTCTCCTATTAAAAATGTCTTCCTTATTAGGAATTCCTTCCTGCTGGAACAGAAACATGTTTTTCTCCACTTCTGCTCTCAATATAATCGGATGTCCTTTCTGAAATGTGAATCTGATCCTCTCACTAAAAACCTTTTCAAACTCTCTAGGTGACATATAATTTGCTTCCTGATCTGGCTTCTCTTTTTCATTCCAGGCCTTTCTGGGTACATTCATCCTCCCTCACACACCTTCCCCCCCAGCTTTACATGTCTAAGACATTGTATTAGTAGGTTCTCTAGAGAAAGAGAACCGATAGGGCATGTATGTAGTGTGTGCAAAAGATTTATTTTAAGGAATTGGCTGACGCTGTCATGGGGGCTGGCAAGTCCATCTGAAATTCCTAGGGCAGTTCTAGCAGGCTGGAAACTCAGGCAAGAGTTGATGCTTCTGTCTCGAATTTCTTCTTTTCTGGAAACCTCAGTTTTTGCTCATAAGACTTTCCTGATTATATGAGGCCTACCCACATCATCAAAGGTAATCTTTCCTTCAAGTCAACTGATTATGGATTGCAACCACATGTACAAAATACCTTCACAGCAACACCTAGATAAGCGTTTAACCAAATAACTAGGTACTGTAGCCAAGCCACCTAAAACTAATCATCACAGATATTGTCCTTCAGATCTTACAGCAGTCTGGAAGTTTCTCCCGAATCCTAGCTAGTCAGGTGTCTTGCTGTTTGCTTCCCAGGCAACTCGGGCTTCTATTTTTGCACTTGTCACATTGTGTTGTGCTGCTTCTGACTACACTGTAAGCTCATGAGGGCATAAGCCATATCTCTCTGTTCGCCAGAGTATCCACAATTACCAGTGCCTGGTACTAAACAGGTGTTAAACATCTGAATGAGAGTGTGGATGTGGACATCATTCTCCTTGCCTCTCTTCAGGTATTTGGAACCAGGGCATCCAGCGTATGTAGGACATGAGATGAACTCACCACCTTCAGAATCATTTCTACCCTATCACAGGTGCTTTGTTCTCCACATTAAGTGTCCCAAACACTTTGAGTTTTGCTTGTTTGTTAACTTCCCTCCTTTCGTTTAACAACTTGGTGAGTCTTTCTTGTTCTTTCTCAGTCTTTTGCAAATTTAACCACACCTTGCCAGGCACTGGTCCTCTGTCAAACTGGCTCATGCTTACTACAGTAGGGGATTAACTCAGAGTTAAGCCCTGCATAGTGTTCCCCTTTCCCAGACTCATGGGATGGAGGACTCACCGCCAATCCCAAATGCTGAATTGTCTTTTTCCCTCCTTTTCTCCATCGGTGTATCTGCAGTAGTTGTTTTCCATCATCCCCCTTGCGTTATTCTCTCATTAGGCGCATATATATGTGGGGGAGGGGAGCCCAGATTTACTTTATAGAGACGTTAAAATAAGATCAAAAGAAAACTTCCAAACTGTAACATCGGTAGGAATCGCTCCAACAAGCCAGCCTCAGCCTCACAAATAACTTGAAAGAACCAAGAAACCAGTCTCCACACTGGCTTGAGCCCTGCTTTCCACTGCGGCCCCTACAGCCCCCTCAGTTAAATACTCCTACCGCTTTAAGAACCTTCTTGTGCCAAACACATAATTACTCGCTGTGTTTGAAGGAAGAGGGAAAAAAGGAAGTGGGCTAGTTCGTGTATCATTGAAGCTGGAGAAATAAGGAAAGGGGATGGTTTATCCTATTTAATTTTATGCCTGCATTTCTTAACACATATAAATCCCATCAAAAGTGTAATAGAAAGACTAGGTAGACTTGATTTCTTCCATGCTGCCGGACAATTCAACACCCCTTCATTTTACTTCGGTGGACAGGAAAACCTGAAATATGTGATAAAAAGATTGAGTTCCCCCAAATTTTATACTCTCTTCATTCCCGGTGCTTTCAGAGTTGTTGTTCGGCTCCAACTAGAAGCATGAAATCTACAGGACTTCACTTTTATGTTTATTTTGCTTTTTGACCTTGGCCTACTCATAGTTACAAAAAAAAAAAATGCCACTGTCCTTCCCATAATTCCAAACAGACTTGTAATTTTGGAGTCCAAATGACCTCCGTGGGTGTCCTAACTCTACCATTTGTGAACCATGTGAGTTTGAGGGAGTCCCTTTATCTCTCTGACCATCAGTTTCCTCATCTACAAAATAGGGAGAATATACTGAACTCAGAAGAGATTCTCCTAAGAAATAAAGTAAGATCACATAAATGGCTTTATCATTGTTAAGTCTTCAAGAGAATTTTATTCTCTCCTGTGACTCACTTAACCCCATGAACTAGGCCAAGGCCGACCACCAACAAATTTCAACTCTATGGTAACTCCTGCCATTTATTTAATCTTCTGGTTCACATCATTGCATAGATCTGAGAAAAGGAAGAATGAATCAAATCCATCAAATATTTATTGAATGCCTACTAGCTGCCAAACAGGAGCCCTGTGGACATAGCAAAGTCGCTGCCTTCATTAAGCTTCTGCTCTAGAGAGGGAAGATGCTCAACAAGCCTAAAATTAAAATTCTGGTAAATGCAATAAAGAGAAGGTACAGGGTACTATGAGAGTATCTAATTTTGGAGGGTCAGGGGAGGCCTGTCTAAAAAAGTGACATTATAGTTGGTCCCTGAAGTTGGGGAGGGTGGAGAGCAGGGGTGGAGAGGGAGAGCCACAGTGTAAGGGAAGAGCTTCCTCAGGAGAAGGAGGAGATGTAGAGAGACCGGGGCGGGCAGAAGCATGACAATTAGAATTTGGGGAGCTCAGAGAGAGAGGACTGGTGGTAGACAGTGATCAAGTTACAGAGGCAGGCAGAGTCCAGGTCATATGGCACTTGGATTTTCATTAATGGGACTTTGACAAATTTTCGGCAGAGCACTAACCTCATCAGGTGGCATAAAAAAAAAAAAAAAAGAAGAAGAAAGAAAAAACACTCTGGTGACTACATGGAGAACAGACAGAGGGCGAATAAAAATGTAAGCATGTGGGAAACAAATTCAGATGTTTTTGCTTTAGGCCAGGTGAGAGATTCATGGGCTGGAAGGGGAAGGGAGAAGATGAGAGGTGGCAGTAGATCAAGAGGGCTCTATGATCCACTGGTGTGGGGAGCGGATGATGAGGGAGAGGGTGGGCATTTTCCAAGAGGTTCTAGTTCACTACAAACTCGGAGGAGACAACTATGTAGACTACTTGAGTGCAATGTCTGCATGATGCAGTCCCTCCTGAGGGCACTTTCCTCCCCCTCTCGTAGCTGCTGTGTTTCCTGTGGGGCTCATCCTCCTTGTGGGTACAGTGTGTGTCCTGGGTCTCAGCCAATACAGTCATGATTCCTCAGCCTTTCTGCTGATTCAGGCATGAGCCTGTGATCCACTCAGCCGACGAATTTTATGCCATGGTTTCTGAGAGAAGAGACTTTCACACTATCCCACTGACCTTGAACCCATAAGCCTTGCAGCTTATTAATCCAATAAGAGAGGAGAAGGTACCAGAGAATGGAGCCAATACAGAGGAAACAAAACCGAGATGACCAGGTCCAGGTGACATTGTTTGATGGATCCTCTATCCCGAATTGCACCATAAGGCACACACTTTTTCTTTTTGTATAAGCCAGTTTGTGTTGAGACTTCTGACACTAAAAATCAAGAGTCCTAATTGAAACATTGCAGTGCAAGGAATTGGAGAAACTGAGGAATAATTTACCTATATGGAAGTCTCTAAGTTGACCCCCAGTGATTCCTGCCTCTTTGTAGTGGTGCCCCCCTGTTTTACCCTCCTCTTGACTGTGGGCTGCTAATGAACAGAATATATTACATGTTCCTTCCAAGATAAGGTTATTAAAAAACCGTGCACTCCCTCTTATTCTCTCTTGGGATCTCTCCCTCTGGTGGAAGCCAGCTGCCATGTGATAAGGCAGCCCTGAGGAGAGACCCATGTGAGCCTGGAAGTGCATCTCCTGAGGTCTTCCAACAGCCAAGTAAGTGAGCTTGGAAGAGGTCCTTCCCCAGTCAAGCCATGAGATGACTGTAGTCCTAGACAGCACCTGGGTACAGCCTCTTACGAGACCCTGAGCCAGAACCACTCAAGGAAGTTCCTCTGAGATTCTTGACCCGCAAAACCTGGGAGAGCCTAAATGTTTCCTATTTTTAGCTGCGAAGTTTTGGGGTGACTTGCTAAGTGGCAACAGATAATAGTATAACTCCTAAGGGTTAAATTCGAAGTGAGCTTATAAAGTGTCTGTCAGACCTGAGCTATGCAAATTATACTAAGAAGACAATTCCTCAAAGGTCAAATGTATTCATCTGAAGTACTAGAATGTGTTAATTAGAAGGTAAGTTGTACGTCATTGGAAGAATAGCAAAGGATTTTTAGAGCAGCGGATCTTGAACCTGAGCATGCATAAGAATCCTCTGGAGTGCTTGGAAGACACAGGTTGCTGAGTCCACCCTCAAAGTGTTTGATGCATCACATCTGGGGTGGGGCCTGAGAACTGGCACGAAGAACAAACTGCAGGTGATGTTGAAGCTGCTAGTCCTCGGAGCACACGTTGAGCGTCCTGGGCAAAAAGCAGGATTTGGGTTCACTCTGCTCTGGTAGCTCACAGTCACAGAGGCCGTCTCTGCAGTGGTGAGAACCTGGGCTAGATGACAGCTCATGATTTAGTTGACAAATCATGGCAGGCATGGGCACATATCACCATTCATCCTCATTCTCAAAGGTGTGCAGTTTAAAAGTTCTTTCCTTCTGCAATACCACCTATATGTTTTATGCCATTTATGGTACCAGAAATGGTACAAAAAATGCACTTATTCACTCATTCAGTGATTTATTTATTTATTTAGTACCATCTGTGTGCCAGAGGGCATTGTTCTAGTGTTTGGGGATATATGGGAGCAAAGAAGATATACCAGATCTTTGTAATCGTGGAGTTAAAATAAGGAAAGAATGACATTCATGGAACCAAGTCCGTGTCTATTCAGCAAAACATCATTGAGTTGCTGTGAGGATTTCAGATTAAAGTGCCTCACTCTGAAAAGTGAAAAAAAAAGTCATTTTTCCCCCTAAAACTTTGCAAAATTCATCAAAATCAGGATGTTCATTTTGTGGAAATAAGTCACTCTAAAATATAAAACACTCAGCAATATTTTCGTGGGTTTGTATATGTGCTTACTTTTTTTTTTTTTAAGATTTTATTTATTTATTTGACAGAGAGAGACACAGCGAGGGAGGGAACACAAGCAGGGGGAGTGGGAGAGGGAGAAGCAGGCTTCCCGCTGAGCAGGGAGCCTGATGCGGGGCTCGATCCCAGGACCACGACCTGAGCCAAAGGCAGACGCTTAACGACTGAGCCACCCAGGCGCCCTGTATATGTGCTTACTTTAAAATAAACACGTGTGCACAAAAAATAGGAAGAAAGGTAAGATTTTGTCATGTAAACAAGAATCTCTTTTATAATGGTAATTCTTAGTTCTATGTGATTTCTTTTTAGTTTTGAAAACTCATGTAAGTCGATACACTCATCTTTTGTATATAAACATCAGTGCTTTAATCATGTGTCCTCACCAGTGTTAATTATTAAATATAAGCTAATCCTGATATATAATTTTGCTCAACTGGGAATAAGATACTGAATAAGGGCATTGCTAAGTGAAGAAAGCCTTATAAAATGGTACTCTCTTATCATAGAATAAATTCAGAACACATTAGAATTTACTGAGTTTACGAAGAGGAAATTTTGCTCTAGATTTTCTTTCCCCTTGCAAAGCTGAGTATCAAGCTATCAGTTGGAAATGAACATTTAGCTGATAGGTATCTAGACTTTAACACTCTCCACCCCTGGCATCACAGGTAAATCTTCCACCAACAATGAATTTTTTAGATAATTTTGTTTAAGTCTGCCAATATTAGGCAAACTACATCAAATGTGATACTTTTTATTAAAATCAGCCATAAATCCAGAGAGAACTAGAGCATTTTCAATTTTTCTTGATGGCTTTCATTACCTAATGAATTTGCAGCACACCCAGTGTGTTTTATTTAAAACTTATATTTGCTGTGAACATTTGCCAGCCCAGCATTTTGCCTTCGCCTGAGATCACAAATTCTGACAGCAGTGAAGAACAAATCATCTTTTTGTGTGTGAAGAACAAATCAATTTGTTCTAAAATGAAGTCAAAGACATAAAGGCAATAAAAAGCAAATAGAGAATGTCAGTATTTGGAATCTCCTAAAGATATTTTTTAATGTGTTCAATAACCAAAGATCTTAATTTCACCATATGGAGATTTTAAGAATTTAGCTTTCCTTTATACCTTTTGGTATCTGTGATTAAATGAGCACATACAAGGCTTGCTCATGGCCGTCTACTAAGTTTATGGCAGAATTGAGATTAATAACCCATGCATCACCCAGGATGTGTTTATTCTATAAGAAAGCTGTAAAACAAAGTAGAAAGTAACTTTTGAAAGAATTAAAAAAAAATTGTTAAGGTGGTTGTGTCGATCTCTCCAAATCCACAAAGTGATCCTGGCAAGACTGCCGCCATACCACCCCTAACCCCAGGACCTTTTGCCAGTGGCTTCATCTCCATATCTCCCATCCATTCTCTACACACTGCAGCCAGGTAGGTCTCGTCAAAATAAAATCTGGTGAAGTTGAAGCCCTGATTAAAAGCATACACTAGCTTCCCATTGCTTTCAGGATAGAGACCCATATGCTAAGGGAATCTCAGGGTCCCGAATACCCTTGGTCCTGTCAATAATAATGGTAACAAGAACAGCAGGGATGGTAACAATAAGTAATATCTATCAGGGCACATGTACCAGCCATTGTTTTAAGACTGTTTCACTTATTATCTCATTTAATCCTCATACTAACTGTAGGAAGTAGCTACTCTTATTACCCCTGGAGAAACTAAAATAACTTCCCCGAAGTCACATAGTTAGTGAGTCAATGCACCCTACTATATAGGGCCCATCGCCAGGATCTGCAATTTCCTCTCCCTGGTTTAGCCAACAGCTGGGGTTCCAGTTTCTTGAATACCCTCCCCCTTTCCTTTCCTTAAAGCCTTCACACACATCAGTCCTTCCAGCCCAGACTGTACCTGTTTCCCTCACTACTAGAAAATAATTTCTACTTGTCTTTCAGACCTCAGCTGAAACACACCTTCCTCAAAAAAGGCCCCATAAGCTCCTAAGAAGATCAGCCCATCTCCACATGTACTCTCTCCCTATTATCCTGGTCACCATTGTTATTAAGCCACTTGTTTAAGTCATTACTTTGTTACTGCCTATATTAGTGTCCTTGGGCTGCTGTAACCAAGTACCAAAAACTTGGGTGACTAGAAACATCAGAAATCTTGATCTCTTCCAGAGGCTAGAAGTCAGAAATCAAGATATCGTTAGGACCCTGCTCTCTCTGACAGATCTAGGGGAGAATCCTTCCTGGCTGCTTCTACATTCTGGTATTTGCTGGCAATCCTTGGTGTTGCTTGGCTTATATGTATATGCATCACTCCAGTCCTATGGGCATCTTCTTGTGTGTCTTCACATTGCTTTCCCTCTGTATCTATCTCTGTGTCCCAATTTCGCTCTTCTGAAAGGACACCTGTCATACTGGATTAGGGCCCACCCTACTGACTTCATTTTAACGTGATTACCTCTTGAAAGACCCTCTTTCCCAATAAAGTCACATTCTGAGGTACTGGGGTTAGGACTTTAATAAACCTTTTGGGGAAGTTACAATTCAACCCATAACATTGCCCGTGAGACTAAAACAAGTTCCAAGAGGGAAGGGACCTTGTCATCGTGTTCCTCAGCACAATAACTTACACATAGTAGGCACAAAAATCAATATTTATTAAATGAACAAAAGCTCATTTTAAGAGGTATTATTGAAAGAATCCTGCAATTAATCAGGGCCCAGAATCTCAATGCCTCCAACACCAGGCAGTAACCTACACATAGCAAGTGAACTGGAGGAGAGACTCTAGTCGGCTTTAGTTGATTACTGCCATGAAAGAACGTAGATCCAGTACATTAGATCTTCTAATTTTTCAAGAAAAGTCAGGTATCTATGTTGTTTTGGACAAAATCTTTCAATTTCAAAACTAGATCAATATCCAGAATTAACAGTGCAAAATTAGGGGCACCTGGGTAGCTTAGTCAGGTAAGCGTCTGCCTTCAGCTCAGGTCATGATCTGGGGGTCTTGGGATTGAGCCCCGCTTTGGGCTCCCTGCTCAGCAGGGAGCCTGCTTCTCCCTCTCCCTCTGTCCCTCCTCCCCTACTCATGCCCTCTCTCGATCTGCTCTCTTTCTCAAATAAATAAATGAAATCTTTAAAAAAAAGAAACAGTAATCAAGATAAGTAATATTTTAATACAATAATTGAAAAATCATTAGTAGTATAAAAAAATCCATGATGATCAAAATTTCAAAATTTTAAATAAAGACTGGATCCAATCCCACATTTGAATGAGTTGGCCTCACTCACCTCACCCTACTCCTAGCCCCTGCTCTCTCTCACCAATACTCACCCTTCCTGCTAGATCACATATGGGAACTCTCTTCTATTGCATAAGTTCCCCTGTCCTGGAGCTCCAGGTTCTGTGCCACGCTACAGAAGAAGCAACCCTTACCTACCCCAGACTCTGCACTCCAGCATGCATTGCACTGCAAATCTGATGGAGTAACTAATACTTCCTGTGGATTTTCCAGTTCATCTTCCTCCTTTGAAAGAATGATTCTTGAATGCTGTCATTTCTTCTCGGGGATAGTAGTAGTTGCTTCTGATGGAATCGCCTGAATTATATTTTTCTCCCAGGCTTCAGCCTAATACCTGCTTACTTCTGTGGCACTGCTAGATGCTTCAGATGGGGATCTGACTCTAGCCCTGCAACAGGAGTTGCTGCTGGAGCCCAGAAGATGCAGGTTAGTTACCCTGGAATGCTCTTATGTTGGTTCAGTTTTCAGCTTGGAAATCACATCTGAAGTGTTTTAAGGCTAGATATTACAGAGAGCACTTTTGATCTTCCCCAAGCAGCCACTCAAAATACAGACTTTCCCATCCATCATCACCACAAATCCTTCTGCGAGATAATTAATGGGCATGATTAGGTAATAACTGAGGGCAAATATTAATTCAGAGTTGTCACAATCTCTACAAGCTTCTCTCAGATCCTGAGAGTCACAAGACATGTCAACATCACACCAGGACTAACATAGCCAATTATGTAAATATGTTTATGAACTGCCAAAGCACCCATTGAGGAAACAATTGGAACCAGGATAGAAACTTCAATACTGTGTAACTCCTGTAACTATACTTTGAATGAAAACAAGATATAAAGAGGAAAGTTGAACTTCGCCCCAAGTTCCTGTGAAATCTCCTTCTGCAGACGTTAGAAGATAAAAAATGTAAATATACAATTAAATTAATTTGTGCAGGACAGTTGTCTGATCACATATCTGACCATTCTCCTCTGGGAAATCTCCTCTGTTCTTTACTTGTGGTAAATTTGATCACAATTGCCCGTGTGTCCTGATATACACTCATAGCACCTCTTACACTTGTGTGTATTTATCTTTACGTCTGGCTTCCCCTAATTGACTGAAAGCTCTCTGTGGTCAGGTATCTTACCTGAATTCTTTTCAATATCTTAGAACACATAGTAGGTATTCAAATGTTTGTTGACTTGGTGTGACCAGAACACCACCCCTATCCCAACACACACAAAATCATCAGCTCTTATGACCTTCGAACAAGGATTTCATGGTAACTGTGACATTTACGATCAAAAAGCATTTAATTCACATCAAGGTATCTTTGGTACATTGAAAGTCATTATATATCTTCCATGCCTTTCATTATTTCATGAATTCTATTACACACAGATTCATATGAAAGTCAGCATAGCCCACTGGTACAGATTATGAGCTACCTAGATTCAAGTCCAGCCCCAGCCACGTATGAGCTGTGCTTTGTTTTTTCATCTGTGAGGTGGGGATGAAAAGTATATCAACCTCAACTTTTTAATGAGACCCAAATGAGCTGATACTTGAAAAGTGTTTAGAACAGTGCCTGAAATATGGTAAGAATTCAATAAACATTAGTCACTATTAATACTGTTACTTCCACTGATAGCACTGAACCAGGGAGAGGGGAAAAAATATATGGATCTGAAATAAGAAGTGGAACCAAAAAGAAGAGGTCAGTTGTCAACTGGGGCTTGACCCAGCAAACACCTGGAAGCTGGCTTTTAGGAACCAAATGAGCAATTGGGATTCAGGAAGGAATCAGGTAATCCAGGCTGCAAAAGACAGAGTCAGATTCCAGACCTTCTGTTCCAGGCAGAATTCAGACAGCTCTTTCCTAGGGCAGGGAACCTTTCTCATCTATTTGATGGCAGTGGAGTCCTTACCAGGATGCGGCCAGAAAGGACAAGGAAGTGGGATCCAGTTAAGTGAAGAAGGGAGACAGCAGGTGGGTTCACGAGGTGACTCTGGGAGCCCAGAAACAGACCTGAAAGTCTATTCTAACCATTATAGATCTGGTGGTGCCACTTTCTTTACCATGTACATACCCAGATCTCCCTTTGGCTTTGGCCCCAATATTTTGGACTCTTGCTATCTGAAACTGTCCCTTTAATTGTATTGACTTTACTTTATATCTCCTTAGCAACCATGATTACTTTAAATGTTTCTGGGTTTGCTTGATTCCCCCTCCCCCCCCCTTTCATTATTATCGATGTTGTTTTCTGGACGCAGATAAAACTCCTTTTCCACAAACAGGCTTTTGGTTAAAGTAAAACTTTTATATCCCCAAGTTGTTGGTTGCCAAGGGGACCAATGTATGCAAATAACCTACAAACACAACAAAGGCCCCAGGAACGGAGTTTGCTAGTGGGCCAAAAGGTGTAATGTGTATTTACTACTGTGACTCAAATATTGTACCTGTTCCCTCATTGCTGATTTATTAGGGATTTCTATTATTCCTCTCACATTAAGCTCACATATTAATATACACATACACATATTAATGTATCACATCATGCTCAGTTTAATTAAAACTAAGATGTATTTTCTATTTTTAATAATTGTTGATGAAAATCTGTTGGCCATCAAGTATAGCTGTGAACACAATAAACTGCCTTTTTTTTTTTACTTTGATATCTATCCCAACAGTGGAATGCTAAGTTTTGTGGTAGTTTTTCTTTGGAAGAAAGTTGGGTGGAAAAAGACTTTAGTGTTTTCCATTAATGTCTTCTCAAGAAGGGGAGCCAACAGTGCTTTGTTCAGATTCCAAAATGCCTTGCCAACCTTCTTGGTAATTAACTGTAGTGTTTCCTTTGCCTAAAGTGATGGATGTCATTTGTACCATTTTTATATGTGGCATTATATTCTTTGTATATCTTTGTATCTGCTGAGGTGAGGTACTAGCGTGAGTGATTAGGCCATCGGCATCCACTGGGCGATGCACTACGGGACCAGGAGCCTGTGAGGGCTGTGGTCTTGGAGGCACTGCAGGAGGATGGGCAACAACTCCAGCCTGTTGTTGTCCTGTGGTGACTGCACATTTGGGGCAGTATAGATTTTCAGCTCAGGTGTCTTCCGTGCTGCCCTTGGCCCTGAGTTCTGAGTTTGGGGTTAATGTACCCCTTTTCTGTAATCCTGTAACAAAGTATGTGTTCAATAGAAATCAAACCAACATTATTGTTTATAAAGGACTATATTAAAACTCCAAAGACTGGGTGATAAAAATATGAAAACTGGACAAACCCTCTTTGTAAAGATTTGATTATCTAGCTGGGAAGACAATATTTCCCTGAAAAAAAATGAATTATAAAGATGCACTTGGAATGGATCACAAAGGAAACATCTGCTGAGGTACATAATAAATACTTATTTAAATAAATTATGATGGGAGCATTTCCAGTCACATTTTGAGGACCTCTCTTTGAGAATACTTTGTTAGCAATTTGTTTAAAATATTAAATATGAAAGTAAGTTATTTTTAAATTCAATTCATGAGGATTTTTTTGTCATTAATCTGGTCTAGGTTTCCTCAACATTTTCCTAGTAAAGTCACCACAGAGTCAAGCTTTCTATTAGAAATCATGATGTGTAACATGATTTTCGTCAGTGCATTTGGTTGTATTTGTACATCTCTCTTTCACTCTTGACGGTGACGTGTCACCCTCATGTTTGTGTCCCTAATGCCTAATACATAGCAGCTTCTCAATAAAGTTTTGTTGAAATGAACTCAAGTACTTCAGCAACCTCAGACTTTTATTTATATAAATTTTATAAATTTTTAATTATTAAATATTCCCAAAGAACAGAAAATAGCATAAAGCTGGATTTTAAAAGTACTCACATTTTGCCATATTTTCTTCAGGTATTTTTTTTTTCTTTTTTGAGGCAAAATAGATTACAGGCAGAGTCCCAGTGGACTCTAGACGCCCACCCCCACCCCGTGTTCCTTCCTTCTTTTTCCCTCCCCCAAATAGCCACTCTTCTGGAGTTATTCATCCTTCCTGTAACTGTAATTATGTCTTTCCAATGTATGTATGTAGCCATAAAAACATAAACTATTTTAATTTTTCCTCAATTGTATCATATTCTATGAATTCTTTTCGACTGGCTTTTTTTTATTCAGAATTTATGTTGTCAAGATTTATCCATATTGAGATATGCAGAGTCTTTCAGAATGATCCATTTTCCCTGATCAAATTTAGAATAAAAATTTCTATCATCTAAAAGCTAATAGTTGGCCTTACTTTACGTAATAATGAAAGAAGGTCCTATGAATATGAGGCAAAGAGAAAGAGGCCAAGAGCCTCTTCCGTGCCTTTTCCATCCTGTCAGACTCCCCTGGCCAGCCCTCTCTACTGACTACTATATCAAGGCAAAAACTCCTGAATGAAGAGCCAGGGATTAGGAAGGACAGGCAAGGCGTGAACTGTGCACACTGGCCCACAGATCCACATCAAACAGTCTAGCAGTCACCAAATCCATATCCAGTTTAGAGCACTGGCAGGGAAAGAAGGTCAGAATTTCTCTTTTGAAATTTCAGAAGAGACATCTTCCCTTCCCTGCAGCTCAACTTTTCTCCCAAAGACATATGACTTGTTAATGGCCAGGCCCACTGCATGGATTGCTAATGCAAGTTATCCAAATATTCCCATCAAATAAGAATGTGTATAGTATTTGTGAAAACAAAGCAGTTGCTTAGAAAAGGAGGCTTGCTAGTGAATTACATGCACAATTTCCTAAAAGCATTTGCCTAGACAAAGTCCCTTTTATCATGTGGCTCCTGGGTAACTAACTCTCATTTAATGTGAAACTGAAAGATTAAGAAGTCATAATTTACCTCTAGTCCATTGTCAGATGACTGCTGCTAAGGCCTTTGTTTCTGAGATCATAAATGTTCCAATACATATATTTCATCTATCTCAATTCATGAATTTGATGCTAAAGTCCATTTCTTATCTTTTATTCTTTTTTCTTCCCTGAAAATCTGGCTAAAACTAAGGATCAGTAAAAAAAATCTTTTGAAAAAATTTAAAGAACATGTAAGTTTCTCTGCAACTTCTGGTTCACAGGTATGTGTACTTGAGAATACCCACGTACAAAATCCAAACTAACAGATAAAATAGATAGTAGGTTCTGGCTTCGTATGACTTATCTTAGGGCTTCTCTAAAAATCTTATTCTCTGGGGCACCTGGGTGGCTCAGTTGGTTAAACATCTGACTCTTGATTTTGGCTCAGGTCATGATCTCATCCTTGTAAGATTGAGCCTCACATGGGGCTCGGCACTCAATGGGGAGTCTGCTTGGGATTCTCTCTCTCCCTCTGCCCCTCAACCCCATGCATGAGTGTGCTCTCTCTCAAATAAATAAATCTTTAAAAAAAATCTTTTCCCCTTTTCAGTTTTGTTTATGTAACATTTTACAAAGATTTGCTTAAAGAATCTAGATACATCTCTACGTGCAAGAAAGCAAAGCCTTGATAATATAATGTCTAATTCAAACTACTTTAAATAAGTGGTATGCAAAACGTGCAAATTTGTAAACCCTTACCACTTTTCATTTCCAGAGGTTCCCCAAATCAAATAATAACCTAATCTGTTAAAACACAGCTAATATGTAAACACTGTTCCACCATACTGTACAACTCACAAACACAAGAATTAAAGAAGGCATATGGGGGGAAAGCATTCACAGGAAAATGAAGATAGACCTTTTCTATTTGAAACTGCAAAGGAATTTAAGTATAAGTAATCCAATTACCAGAGAAGGACTTCAGCCTGAACACTGGAGTATTAAACAACTCTGTCCTTAATGAAGCTTGGCCTTGATGTTTAAGAAAAACAGAGTGGCCTCTGTTTCCTGGCTCCTGGAAAACCAGACTCAGCTGTGATTTTGTCCTCTTCTTCCCTGACCCAGGTTCCATATAACAAGCCAAGGCTTTCCCCGTTACCTGCATCCCTTTATGGAGCAGCTCAGTGTCAGAGCGGTGAATTCCCGAGAAAATACTGAGCAAGTCCAAGCCTGCTGGAATCACCCAGGGAAGCAAACACTGTTCTAGACATTGGATTCTGCAGCCTCATCACCAAGGCAATGCGGCCAAATGTCCTGTGTGTAGCATTGGGGCAGTTTCTAAATTTTCTAAACTCTGTGCAATCCAGTTATTTCTTTTCTTTGATTGGATCCATATTACACACACACACACACACACACACACACACACACACACACACACAAACTGAGGCAATTATCCATAGCACAAAAGCTTTTATAAATGCAAAATTGATACACTTTTGTCTCAATTATCAAGACATTTCAGTTATTTCAGGTAAAGGTGGTATTAGCTTGAATGATTCATGTAGGATCTCATTTCTCTAATTCTCATTACATGAGCACATGTGAACCAGCATAATTTACTTAGATTACAATAAACATGCTAATAATCAGATAGATAACAATATATTTTTTCTCTGTCATGTCATTCCCCCACATCATGTTACTTTTCACATTTTGGAACTACTCAAGTGGATTCATCCATAAGACCTGCCTAGATACATTCTATAGGCTACTTGCTACTGTGTTCACCTTTAAGCTCTCACCTTTACAGATCTAACCAGCTGTTAATTTGGGTTTTCCTTTCAAAATATTGTGAAGGGAGAATTTTTCTAGTGGCTATGTTTCTTTGTGTTTTTTTTTTCCCATTTCCACTTGGCATCCTATCTGCCAGGTTCCTAATGCATCCCAGGACCCTCTGTTATGATACTCCATTAGGGAAATGACAGCTAGTCTATCACGCATTATATGCCTCTTCTAGTCTCCTCTCAATCAGAAGTAACCTGCTCTGCATGCCATTTTTTCAGAGGAAGCTGAGTAAGAGCTGACTAGCTAACATGGCTTGTTAGTGGATGATGGACATTTCTATTAGGCAGTATAGGTGCATTTAAAGGAAGCTTTCTTCACAGAGTTTAATGGCAAAAATTTCAGTCATCATAACAGGTTAATAAAATAGTTTATCTGCAAAGATGATTTTTAGAGTCTGGGCAACCTTAAAGTATACGGTGACAATCGTAGTTTATAAGACTTGTTCAAATACCTAGTAATTGTTTGTGAAGAAAAGTATCACAAATTCCAACAAATTGGGAAAAGATAAAAAATCAAATTAAAGAAAAGTCAGTCCTATTTTTAAGGTAGTTTAAGGAAATACTGCCTTCCCTTTCTTGGCTTCCAGAATGCTGACAGCAGGCTTAAATCACCTCCCTGGGCCAAGTCTTAGGTAATTTATGAAGAAGCTGACAGGCTCAAGAAAACAGGTCTATTGCTCATTGTCTGCCTGATCCCTATGGCGAGTCTGCCACTGAGAAACTTAGCACTCCACAAGCTATTCCCACCTTACACACACTGTTATTAGTTCTCATAAATATAAATGGGCCACCACGGATCATCAAATATGAGAGGAAATTTTTAACACAAAAAAGATCAAAACAATAGAAAAGCAAAAATCTCAGAGAAACAGAGAAAATCCAGAGACCAAAAGAAAATTTCAGAGAAACCATAGCTATTATTGTGAGAGCTAAGAGAAGTAACTAGATGAGATGATGGACATATCAATTAGCTTGACTGTGGTATATATTTACAAAATCATCACATTGTATACCTCGAACATACACAATTTTTGTCAATAATATTTCAATAAAGCCAGAATAAAAAAGTAAAGTTATCTTTTAAGAGAATATCTAATAAAATTAATTAATAATAAAAAAGAAGATCTTTCATCCACAAAATAAAAACAGGAGAGCATAAAAAAGGAACATTCAGAGAACAAAAAAGACACTCTTGGAAATAAAAATTTTGGTAGCAGAAATTAAATAAAAAAATTTAAGCAGATGCATTTAAGGATATTGTCCCCCCAAATATAACACAAAACATGAAGAATAGAAAACAGGAAAGAAAATATAAGATAGAGGATTAGTTCGAGGTTCCACAAAAAGAAAATAGATAAAATTTTACCAGAGAAAATTATCAAAGAAATGCTACAAGAAAAATTTCCAGAACTGAAGACCAAAAGTCACCAAAACTGAAACAGCTCACAGAGTATATAGCTCAATAAATGAAAAGGTAGAACCTTCCAGAACATTGGAGATAAAGAGAAGACCCATAAAGCCTCAAAAGAGAAAAAAAATAAATCACATACCACAAATCAGGATTCAGAGTGATATTGGACTATGAATTTGAGGACAATTTAGCAACAACTTCAAATTTCTGAGTGAAAATTTTCCAAATGAAAATTCTAATACCTAGCCAAACTAATCATATGCCAGAAAATACAGTTATTTTCAGACACAAAAATACTGTTATTTTCAGGCATGAAAATCCTGAAAATATTTACCTCCTATACTGAGATGACATTCAAACCTTAAAAACCAGCATGACATGGCACTTCCAACTAGGTCAGAAGACCTACATTAGAATGCATGTCCATCGTTAACATGTGGGGCATAATGTGGACTCTGCCCAGTTTCCATGAACTCTTTCTCGGCAGTTGTGGGATGATATGCTCCAACAAAGCTAAGAAATAGAATAAGAAATTGGAAGACATGGAGTACAGGGTATAGAAGTGAGGCAAAAGTAATTCATAGAAACATGGTAAAGGGAAGTCCCAGGGCTTTAGACATCAGATAGGCCTAAAGAGCAAATAATCTGCATTGGAACCAAGTTAAGGAAGGTGGGAGAAATGTCTACAAGTAAAAAAATGAACTTGACAGATTTCCTCGTGGGTGATACACTGAGGAAAGGTTTATACCTCTGTCAGAGACTTGAGGAAAAATATAGTGATAGGTACATAGGAAACTGAGCAAATAAAAAGTAAAGACAATTACTAATTCCAGAGAAAAGAAAAGTAGTACTAGAAAGGAAATACACTCTCATTTTCCTATATGGGTCCCAGTGAATAATACTTTTTAATCATAATAATGTAAACATTGAATACTGACTTAACCAATAATTGTGGTATAACATCCTTGTGCCTATTCTCTCCCTAACCTAATACATGCATATAGTCAACAAATCCCACAAATTCTAAGTTATAAGTGGTTTTAAAGGTCCCCCTTTTGGGCGCCTGGGTGGTTTAGTCGGTTAAGCATCCAACTCTCGATTTTGGCTCAGGTCATGATCTCAGGGCTGTGAGATTAAGCCCCGGTTCAGGCTCTGTGCTAGATATGGAGCCTGCTTGGGATTCTCTCTCTCCCTCTCCCTCTGACCCTCCGCTCTCTCTCTCTTCCCACTGCCCCTCACTAAAAAAAAAAAAAAAAAAAAAAAAAAAGTACTCCTTTCTTCTCTATCCCACTACTTAGGCTGTCAAGTCTTAACTGGAGGCAGTAACTCCAGCTGGAGGGTCAACCCAGGGTCCTGACAGGCTCAAGTCCAGGGGCTGAAACTGGGACACTGAAAGCTCATTGAACTAAAACAAAATCAAAATAAAGTTGGGGAGAGTAATCAGGACAGGGGAAAGTAATTTCCTAAAGAATTATGTTATTGAAGACAGTGATGAAAGCAAAGAGACATATGGCAGATCAGTCAAAAACAAACTCTGAATCTAGTTTCTGTCACTTATTTGCTTTGTGACAACTTTGTTCTTTTCTTTTTCTTCTCAAAAATAATACTAATATAGGGGCGCCTGGGTGGCTCAGTCGTTAAGCATTTGCCTTCAGCTCAGGTCATGATCCCGGGGTCCTGGGATCGAGCCCCGCATCGGGCTCCCTGCTCAGTGGGAAGCCTGCTTCTCCCTCTCCCACTCCCTCTGCTTGTGTTCCCTCTCTCGCTGTGTCTCTCTCTGTCAAATAAATAAAATCTTAAAAAAAATAACACTAATATAGTAATATATAATATAAAATAATATTAATATATTAATATTAATATAATGCTTTCCTCACAGGGCTGTATAGGAGAATTACATAATTCGTGGCATGTAAAGGCTTCAAATTGTGTCTGGCATATGGTAAAAGCTCAGTAGATATTAGTTATTATTGTTGGCACAGTTACTCTCCAAAGAGTCAGGAAAAGTAGCTTTCAAGTGCTCATGAAATGTTGACTGGAGAATCCAAAATGCAAGCATGCATGGAGATGTGGATAGGTTCTGGTTAAGCAAGATAGACGTGTTACCTCATCATTTTTAGTGGGATTACTACCATAGCCCCTGAGTTGGTGTCCTTGCACCAGCCTTCTTTCTAGTCTTTTCTCCCGGTCGTGGTCAGAGTAAAACCCTGCTGAAAGCTTTCCAGTGTCTTCCCAAGGCTCTCCGGATAAAATTCAAGCTACTGGCAAGAAATAGAAGGCTCTACAGTCACATATTTCTTCAGTTTCATGTTCTACCTTGCTGCCATGTGTTATCACCCTAGTTTCCAGCTTTAGCACTGCTATGTTCCCCCCCAAAAAGCCAAGCTCTCCAATGCTTGGATCCATTTGCATAAAGTCTCAGTCCTTGATCCAAATCCATCTGGCTAACTTCCACTCATTTTCAGGACTCCTTCTAAGATTTAGCATGACTTTCTCTCCCTTTTCTTCTCTCACAGAACCTTGTTGGACTTCTCCTTCTGGTGCCAAGTTCATCTCTTTGATTGTTGGGAGGTTTTTGATTACTAATTCAGTCTCCTTCCTAGTCATCAGTCCATTCAGATGTTCTGTTTCTTCATGATTCAGCCTTGGTACATTGTATGTTTCTGGGGATTTATCCATTTCTTCTAGGTTGTCCAATTTGTTGGCATACCTCTTATAGTTCTTATCTCACAGTGCTGTATTCATTGGTTTTTTGATGCGTTCATCCTTCTCTTAAATCAGAGCCTATATCTTTTATGTCCTGTATCCCTAAATTTTTGACCAATGCCCAACACATAGTAAATGCTGTAATAAATGTTTGAAGAGCAAATAAAGAGTTTGGGATCAGTAAAACTTGCTTTAAAAATACCAAAAGATTTTTAAAAAAGGCCTTTGGTTAAATATTATTACTTTATAGTTCTGAATTAAACTTTAGCCCATCCCATGAATAACTGTGAATATTAGCTTGAAGATTTTATTATGTATTTCTAGCTTAGGGTTCTTGCAGATTCTTGTATGTATGTCTTACCTTCCTCCCTAGAATTGCCCTTTTTGAAGCTTGACACCATATTCATTTTTCCTGTGTGTTCCACCTATGTGTAAATATCCAATGTTGTAGAATCGCTCAGGTATTAGCCACATGATTCAACAAGTTTGGCTCGTGAGTGGATCACGTGTCTTGTTTATATCTCAAGGGGTTTAAACTAATTTGAACTGGTACTTAAAAAAAAAAATGGTAGCTATTCAAACCAATACTGACTGCCTTTGCTTATTGCCCAGGACTCACCTCTTCTCTTTAATTTAAAGTCCACACTCTTATCTGTGTCTTTGGTTTCCAGCATAATGTTTTGATTCCCTGAGAGCAATTTCTGGCCTTTTGAACAGGCTTACACAATTAACTCTGTCAGACACCTGTGTGGTATTAATGAAAGCCATGTATTGGCTAGAGCATATGGTAAGAAAGGGAGAATGTTACCGTGAAAATTATAATAGTGTGTTGAAGATTGTTAACCTCTATTATTACACTGTAAAATTATTTGTCTTATTATTTATCAATAAATTTTAGAGCTTAAAGTCCATGTTTAATGAAATCTTCTAACACTTCAAGGTTATTTCCTTTTAAAAATAAAACAAATACTAATAATTCCTTCTTGATCCAACCTAGCCCTCAGCTATTTCCTAAATAATCTCTTCCCAAGGAAACAGCCTGAGCCATAATGTCTCTGGTTTAACCTCAGTAGGTAAAACTAATTATAAGGATAATCATTTTTTTGTTAGAGAAAAATAGTACTTCTGGACTATTTTTTTTAAAGATTTATTTATTTATTTGAAAGAACGAGAATGAGAGAGAGAGAGAGTACATTAGAGGGGGGAGGGTTAGAGGGAGAAGCAGGCTCCTCCCTGAGCAGGGAGCCCGATGCGGGACTCGATCCCGGGACTCCAGGATCATGACCTGAGCTGAAGGCAGTCGCTTAACCAACTGAGCCACTATTTTTAAAGAAATTCACTTCCCATTCAGTTATCCAAACTAACTCTTAGAATAGTTTTAGAGAAGGCCCCAAGAGTTAGTGGTAGTGAATTGATTAACTTTTAATCCACAAGACTACTTGCATATTTGACAGACTATCATAAGTTGTTTGTTTGTTTGTTTTAGGCAGCATGAATAGTTTTTGAATCACAAAAATCCCACATCAATAAAACAGTGAAAAAAAACTCATTCTTTGGAATTTTAACTTTTAAGCATAGAAGCATGTGATGTCATTATTTCTGAAAAACATTTTAACAAGGACATTGAAGTTTAATTTGAAACATAAATTATATAAATATTGGAGACACATTTATAACTAATTTTGAAATTTAAAGTATGTTAAATCTCATCCCTTTTACATGGAAGCTTAAAGCAGATGCTTCAAAACATTTTGGGAATAAGCAAAGGCCATATTGTTTGAAGGTAACAATAGGTGGTAACAGATGAATCCATTAGCACTAAACTTTGAGTCTCATGTAAGTTAGTTAACATGTTACTATATTTTGACTGGGTAATACACACAAAATCTTATGTGTAAACAGAAAATTTCCAAGAGAAAAAAATGTTCTAAGTTAATTGTCTATCATTAAAGCTATGGTTAAATAAATCATAATACATATGCATTGTTGAATATTACATATACCTCAAAATTGTTTTTGAAGATGTTTCAGTGGCATGAAAAAATGTTCTCAATATGATCAAATGAACATTTAAAGTGCTTGGAAATTGGGGCACCTGGGTGGCTCAGTCAGTTAAGCATCCAACTCTTGGTTTCGGCTCAGGTAAAGATCTTAGGGGTCATGAGATTAAGCCCCACATCAAGCCCCATGTTGGACTCCACTCATAGCCTGGAGTCCACTTGAAGATTCTCTCCATCCGCCCCTCCCCTCCACCCTGTCTCTCTCTATTTGTCTGTCTGTGTCTCTCTTCCTAAAATCAATCAATAAATATTTTTTAAAAAATAAAGTGCTTGGAAATTGAGTGTAGTACATAGCATGATATACAAATTACCTACTATAATGCTAAATTTTAAAAAGAGGTAAAAAACAGAATACGTAACATGCTAACAATTTTGTACTAGATCTATTTCTATGACCACATGATTGTATGATCCGCATTTTTCTAATATTCATGTCTTCTGTAATCAGAAAACATATTTAGAAATTAGTATATATATATATGCAACTAGTTGCATAATCATATATTCTTAAACTGAGTAGTTAGCTTAAATAGCTAAATCTCTTCCTAAACGTATTCTTTTATATTTTTTTATCCACACAAATAGTGGCAAATATGAGAGATCAGATTTTGGCCTAATATTATTGGTCATATTTTCTAGAGAAGGTAATTGCATTCAGTGAACACCCAAAGCATTAGCATGAGGAGGAAGTTTCAGTTCAACCTTGTAGAATGGGTTATAAAAGTCCATTCACACTATACTAAGGTATGTAGAGAAAATATAGATTCATAATTTTATCTAAAACTACTCTGATTTTCCCCAAGTCTGTCCCCTGATATATGACAAAGGTAAAAGAAAGAGACAGAGAGAGGGAGGGAGGGAGAAACTAAGGAAGGAAAGGAAACCGAGAGATTGAGAGAGAAAGAGGGAAGGAGGGAGTTCGAAATTGAATCCAAGTCAGTTTAAAAGTCCCTCTGAGCCAATAATTTATACCAGGCTCTAAGTGTTACCCGGTCTTTTGAGAACTTGTTCTGTCCTTCAGAGTCTTCTCGTCTCCTTACTCCTTTTAAAGCTGGTGCTTTAGGCACAGGAAAATGGCCACATCATCTCTTGGTATTTGAAGAAAAGAGGCCACTGAGGATGTGCTACTCCTTCATTGTGGATTCACTGACCTCCTGAAGTTATCACCAGGCTGGTCTCTCCCAGAGCATTCTGCTGGTATCAACTCTTAACCTATCTGGTCAATACACCTAGAGTATTTTTTTCCTTTCTTCAGTTGGGGCTCAGGCCCTGCTTGCTCACTCTATCTTGCTGCCTGGCACTGCAGACCTTCTGGACCCCGTAGACCCTAGTGAAGTCTAGGGGCCCCCAGGCAGGCCTGTCTGCCCTCACCTTAGAGCAAATGCCACAGGGAAGCTGAAGCCGGGCTGTATAGAGCGACCCAGGCATCCTGTAAGTGTCTGGATTGCAAATCCTAAGGCAAGCTGACTCTGCTTGCCGTCCTGTCAATCGTGTTAGAAGTCCCGAGCCTACCTCTCTGTTACTCCAGAATCTCCCTGGGTGAGGATCCCATCACAAAAAGGAAGCAGAACCAGAGAAATTTTGCCATGGGTTTTCCCTAGGCTTCTGTAGCCCTGGGATTTAGACCAAAGGGAGAGAAAAGGATGCATGTCTCTGACTTTCTCCCCCTGCATCTTTCTTTCTTTCTTTCTCTCTCTCTCTTTCTTTCTTTCTTTCTTTCTTTCTTTCTTTCTTTCTTTCTTTCT